>NC_142092.1:27860353-28161186 GCF_054644295.1 Miniopterus natalensis | reverse complement strand
GTGTAGGTCACATATTAGGCCCAAAGAAAACCAGGCTCTGTTCAGACACAACTTTGAAGAGCATGTGCTTGACTACATAGCAGTCCATCTGAGGATCTCACGAAAATTAGTTGTGTGTATATAAATAAAGTATGTCTTTTTAAGGGTTTCTTTCAATTCAGAACTTTATAAAACAAGAGGTTTAGCTAAAAAGGCCTGAATCTACCCACTGGGAACCTCTATTAAATAAACAGTTAACTTAAGTGTAACTAATTTAGTGAGGAGTCTGGATTTGTTAGGTGCATGGGAGTAAAATGATTTTGTTCTGCTAAAAGCTGCTACTAACTGTATTTAGTTAAAAACTCCTTTCCAGCTGGTAGATGGAAGAAGATGCCCTTAGCAACCTCTCATCCGATCCTCTTTTTTCTTTTTTTGTCTCTTTCAATTAGAAGAATCTCATTTTGGATCTTCAGTCTTTGTCCTGTTCACTTTAATACTTTATCAAATACATATGCAGATTAAGACATCTTTTCCTCTCCCCCTTCTCCATCTCTGCAAAATCACAGGCCAAAACGCACGCCTCTGGGAGCTTGGTGAGCGAGGCGCTCACCCTCGCCTCTCTCCACTGCCGGCCCCCCTCAGTCCCCTGCATGCCCTGCGTGGGGCAGGAGTGCAGAATGAGGCACTTGGGAGGCAGGGCCTCCTTTAACATGACCGCCAGTGTCAGATGCTGTTGGGAGGCTACTCCTCCACTATCAGCTTTGGAGAATCTAACCTTCCCCTGCCTACCTTCCAGCTGGGGTGCCAAAGTGGTCCAGTTCTGGCTAAGGGGCTAGAGATTTGCTGTGGGGCTTCTGAGAACACTTTTACTTTCCCAGTAAAGGTAACTGACTCGGTCACCCTCTTCTTCCTTAAATGTGATCTCGGTGCCTGGGGTTCACACAGCCACTCGGTGTGAGAAAGGGGCCAAGAGAATTTTAGAACCGTGGAGAAGCAAAACCAAGGCCAGCAGCAACTTCCCACCATGCATCTTGTTATATGAGAAAAATAAATCTCCATCTGTTAAGGCCACTGAAAAGTAGGCTTCATATGACTTGCAGCCAAATGCAGTTGTCACCTTGTTTGGCCATAACTCTGATCTGCCATCAAGGGTGGCATCGCCAGCCAGCCTTGCAGTTGGTACTTACTACCATCGTAGGTATTCACAGGACAGTAATATTTCTGTGTGCATCGATCGTGGGTGCTTCTCCGCTTCCATCTCCAACACGACTCCACATCGTACTGCATTTTTCTCATCTCAGAGACCTGCTAATTCAAATTTAAAAATCTCACTCATTTGTCTTCAGTTGGCTTGCAGTTCAGTTTTGTGTGTGTGTTTTTAAAGTGTATCTTTATTGATTTCAGAGAGAGGAAGGGAGAGGGAGAGAGAGAGAGAAACACCTGTGACGAGAGAGTCATTGATCGGCTGCCTCTGGACAGGGAACCGACCCCACAACTTGGGCCTGTGCCCTGACCGGGAATCGAACCCCGATCTCCTGGATCCTGGGTGGATGTTCAACCGCTGAGCCATGCCCTGCCGGGCTTGCAGTTCAGTTTTGAGCTCACACTGTCTTCATGCTTTATAGAGGGTTAATCAGTTGCCCTGCTCCTACCAGATATCTCACAAACCCCCAAAATGGTGCTTCGTTGAACACACATTTGTTAAAACCCGCTACGGAAAGTCTTCTGTGAGATGCCCCTGCAGCCTCAGTAGGAAGGGGACACACAGACCTCCTTGTCTTCAAGTATCCCAAGGACATATTTCAGCATCTAAGCAGCCTGGAAACCTCTCGATCTAAATTCTTTCTCAACTTATTTATTTTCAGTCTGTTTATTTGCGTGGCTTTCCCTCTCTCTTACACATCGCTCCCATGCAGCTGCTGGGTGGAATTAAAAGTGCGCCTCGTTCAGCCTTGCAGAGGTTTGCTGGGCCACAATTTCATGCCCACTTATGTCTCTTCCACTGACACTAGTCTATGTTTTCACTAATAAACCAGTCAGACAGCATGCCCAAGAATTCAGACGACAGCAAACAGTCAGAAAATCTTTTTTTTTTTTTTCCATAGAGAAGAAGAAGAACTGGTGAGTTAAGACTGAGATTGAGAACTTGAGCCATCCCAGTAACTTGGGAAGCACTTTGTCACAACTTTGACCATTTCCAAACTCCTTTTGAACTGTTGTGTAGGCACAGTACTGGATGAATGCTTATTCCACACCAGGAGATTATAACTCATTCAGAGTTTTTAAAAAATTACCAATGACATCTGTAAATTCCAGTCACTGATTGAATATTTGAATATTCTCCTATAAAAAAAATCTAAAGAAAGTTGCAGAAACGTTTGTTGAATTTAGAAAATTTTTATTTCCTCTGTTATATAAAATAAGTACTGATAAAATCTAAACCTTATCAAGGCCATTCAACTATTGCTGAGAAAACAATGGTGAATAAATACTTGTCTCATGCTGAGATCACAGTCACATAGGAATAGCAGTTTTAATTTTTTTATTTTTCCCTTTAGGAGTGTGAATAATTACTTACTAATTTTTCTGTTTTCCCCATGTGTGTGTGTGTGTGTGTGTGTATTTAGGCAGAGTCTACTTATATTATTAATACACTTAGTAGGAATGCTTTTTCTCCCCCAAGCTTTGGCTACAGATACATCTAAAGGACAAGTGTCCTGAGGTTTGCTGGCAGTAAATCCAATGACAAACCCAATGTTGTTGGTGTCACATACACTGTGGTTTGTGAGTCATAATGGCTTTCCAAACTTGTATTTTGTTCAGTCCATTCCGGGCTGCTGGACTGGCTCACTCACTGACAGAGCTGCCCATGGACTATGTGGCTCCTGGAATATCATTTCTACTGTCTGAAATCTTACTCTGATACGCTTATTTCTTTCTTTAAGGACTTTGAGCCCCATTGCTCTTTGACAGAGTGATAGGGTCAGCGTTTCTAGTTTTTTCTTCATGTCATCTATAGTAGCAGGAAAGCATGCCACACAAGTCTTTAAAGGGGATCTTGGGTGTGGGAGGTGATGCTTAATGAAAGGATTGGATATCACCAGAGTGATTTCTTCATTATTTTACCTAAATCAAATGATGACTGGAGTAATAGACTCATAAATGTTATGTCTGATCTCTCTGTTTGTTTACCCAGAAAACAAAAATACCCTGACAAGGCAGCACTACAAAGCAAGTGTTTAAGTTAAGAAGGAACTGCTTGCTGAACATAAAATATCAGAGGATTTAATCTTACCTGACAAGCCATAGAGGCAGAATAGTTGAACCTCTCTCCTATTTAGTTCATCCACTTTCCCTTCCTGTTTTCCATAGTCTTTTCTCAGCCTTGACTTGGCCTTGTCTCTTTTCTAAAGTGAGTTCTAAAGAACTGAGTCTTTAACACTAATAGCTCTCAATACGGTCACTAATACATTCTGATAGGAATGTCTGTTTAAAATTACAGGTATTTACAAAAACACTAAAAAAATCTGATAGATGTTAATAAGATGAGGTTTTTAATGTGTGTTATATCCCTGGAAAAGACGTCTGGTGAGAGCTCTGAATGTTTTGCTGCTGCTTTCTGTTTTAACTTGCTCCTGCCTGATAAATATCAGCAATTCCCTACTCACGCCTCCAGTCCTAGTGCTCCTTTGGGAGACGAACAAAACAGCTGTGTAAGGGACCAAAGCCGGGCAAAACAACTAATGTTTACCTGACGGTTTTCTTCATGTTGGGGGCACCTCTTGGCTTCCATTCGTCTCCCCATTAATTATGCAGGGTTAAAATAATAAAAGTCTACCTTCAACTGCTTAAATTATTCTAAGGATTGGTTTCCATTTAAGAGAACAATGCCAGTGATTTTTGACCAAGGTTAAAATGTAACCATTGCATAGCCCTCTTAAATTTTTGTTTTTAGCAACCTTTGCTGTTTTTCTCACAGTCGAGACCAAATAGTCATTTCAGACAACAGGCAAGGCAGCCACTGCTGGTATTCTGTGCCTGGTGGGAGACTCTGAAAGCTCACCCCTGACTCACTGTCCCCTCCTCCCAACCACCAGGGGTTCTGAAGTTCCTCCATGACTTGTTCCTTTGGTTCCTTTTTGGGCTAAATGTCCTTCAAGCATTTCCAATTAAAATGCAGCTGCCCTTGGGAGGACTGGACATTAAGCTTTTATTATTACACGCCTTAGCAAGGCCTTGAGAAGTTGGCATCTAACACTGTCACATGGGCTGAGGGTGAACAGCAGGGAAGCAACGGAAAGAGAAGTTTGAAGGTGCCATGTTCAAGTTTTTTATTTTTTATTTTATTTTTATTGAATTTATTGGGTGACATTGGTTAATAAAATTATATAGGTTTCAGGTGTAAAATTCTACAATGCATCATCTGTATATTGTATTGTGTGTTCACCACCTCAAGTTAATTCTCCTTCCATCACCATTTATTCCCTCTTTACTGACCTCCTTTCCTCTCTGGTAATCACATACTGTTATCTGTGTCTATGAGTTTTTTGTTTCTTTGGTTATTTTTTGCCTAATCTCTTTACCTTTTTCACCCAGTCCTCCAAACACCCTCCCCTCTGAAAGTTGTCAGTCTGTTCTCTATGAGTCTGTTTCTATTTTGTTAGCTTATTTTGTTTATTGGATTCCACATATGATTGAAATCATATGGTACTTGTCTTTCTCTGACTGGCCTATTTCACTTCATATAATACTCTCCGGGTCATCTATGCTATCATAAAAGGTAAGATTTCCCTCCTTTTTTACAGTCAGTCAAGTAGCATTCCATCATGTAAATGTACACAGTTTTTTTACCCACTCATCTTGGACTGCTACCAAATTTTGCCTACTGCAGATAATGCTCCAGTGAACATAGGGGTGAATTTATTCTTTTGAATTAGTGTTTCAGGTTTCTTCAGATGTATTCCTAGAAGTGGAATCGCTGGGTCATAAGGCAGTTCCATTTTTAATTTTATGAGGAACCTCCATACTTAAAAAAAATGGGCAAAGGACCTGAATAGACACTGCCACATTCAAGTTTGGACACCTCACAAAACTGCTGAGAACCCAGCCAGCTTCTCAGTATCTTCACACAACCTAAAATACTTACTGGTTCAAAAATAATCCATATGTGAATTCTTTGATTAATTCACTTATTTCAATTCTAGATCAATATTTGTTAGGTACATTCTATATGCCAACTAGTGTGCCAAGTCGGAGATTAGGAAGACAAGTGTCCTGACCTTAAGAAAATCACAAATAGAAGAGAAAGACATTTAAAAAAACAAGCCTAATATTAACATACAAGGCAGACCAAAGTAAATGCCAGATAGTGACAGCAAGCTATGGGGAGGGGGAAGAAGTTATTCATTCTGTTTGACAGATTAGAAAGACACTCACAGAAGTGATGGCATTTAACTTCATCCTGATTGATAAGTTGTAAGTGGATAGAGAAAAGGGAAGAACATTCCAGGCTGAGGCAGCAACGTGGCAGTAAAGTCTGGAGGGTTAGAAGTCTGTGGCTCTTTTGAGAATAATCTGTTACCTGGTGTGGCTTCAGTTCTGGGTTTATGGGAAAATGTAGCAGAAAAGATCATTCATTAGATCTACAATTATTTGGTGTTTTTATCCATATGCATAAGGTGTTTAGCTACGAAATGACATAGTGTACATAAATGGTAAGTTACAGAGCAGCACAAACAAAGGATTGTTATTTTCTTACAAGATGCCATACTGCAACAGGTATTTCCTTAATCTTTTAAACTTCTAGAAGTGGAAAGGACAGGAAAATGTAGGTGGCTAAGACAGAGATAGAAAGGGCTCACAGTGGGTGCTCCAGTGTGCTCCAGAGAGACAGAGATGGGAGAGAGCTGAACCAATGGCCTTCAGAACGTTCCTCCCCTCTTTGAGGGGGACCTCAGAGACATTCTTGGGAGACACATGTCAAAGTAGATGTTGCTAAGTCATTGAGTCAGTTAACAAAAACATAGCAATGTCCTACTAAGTACCAACCATTGGACTCAGTGCTGGGAATACAATGGCATATGGAATAAAGACTAGAGTCATGTCAGGGAGAAACATATATGAACCAATAACAACAATAGTGAGTAAGAGAAATAGTTAAAACCCAAAGTACTTACAAGCCAAAGAGCTTTTCACCCTGCTTATGGAGGCCAGGAAAGCTTCCTGGAGATGCTGGTGGGCAAACTGAGTTTTGAAGGATGATAAGGCTTTCTCATGGCCAGGAGGAAGGGGGGATATTCCATAGATGCAAAGGTGGGAGTCGCATGGCTTATTTGAGGAACTGCAGGTGGTTCGAGACAGCTGAAGAGGGAGCTAATAGAGGTGTGTAGAGAGATGGTGAGGAGCCAAATCTTGAAGGACCATATATGACATACAAAGTGATTTAAAATTCATTGTGTAGAAAATGGGCTTCATTAGGAAGTTTTAAATAAGGTATTTATGCGAGCAGGGTTGGCTTTTGGGAAGCACTCCCTGGCAATCTTGTGGGGGATGGATTGAGGAAATCACTTTGGGAGATAAGAATAAGTGAGTCTATCTGAATTAACGGAGTGTCAGAGGGAATAAAGAAAGGGTCAGATTCAAGAAACATTTCAGAGGCACAGTAAATAGTGCTTATGGGCCAATCAGAAGGTAAGGGAAATTGGAAGAGAGAGAGGTTTCGAATGGCTGATCTTTTTTTTTTAATAACTTAAAAACCATGGAGAACTAACTTCTAGATATATTTCTGAATTTATATTCTTCTAAGAGAGCTCATGTGCCATTTTTGACTTTCACTTCTCCATCTCATTTTGGTCCTACCATCTAATTTAGCATTTCTCTACTTCCTCACTAAGAGGTAGAAAAAGTGGGTAATTCTTCATCTCCACTGTGCACCAATTTTGGTAGTACCAGGATAACTTTATAATAAATGGGCATAAACTCAGTATGTATTTGTCAGAGTCACCAAGGAAAACAGTCAGAAAAATTCAATAGGTCAGCAGAGGAATTTTAAAGCAAGGAACTAATTACAGAAATCTACGATCAAGCCAAATATATATATATATATTTAAATATGTCTTTATTGATTTCAGAGAGAGAAAGGGAGAGGAAAAGAGATAGAAACATCAATGATGGAGAGAGTCATTGATTGGCTGCCTCCTGCACACCCCCTACTAGGGGTCGAGCCAGCACCCCGGGCATGTGCCCTGACCAGGAATCGAACCGCCATCTCCTGGATTACAGGTCGATGCTTAACCACTGAGCCACACAGGCCAGTCTCAAGCAAATATTCATAGCAGAAGTCACTGATATGCATGAGCTGAAGGAACAAGGGAAAGGCTCTAGTCTGCCTATTTGGAGTGAGACTACAATGGGGAGCTTTCCTACACATGGAGAGACTGCCCATTTGGGGCTAGTGTGAGGCAGGAAAGCAAGCCACCATAGACAAAGCCACCCAAAGCAAAGGGAAGGAGAAAGAAACATCCTAGATACTCCCATTGTTCCAGCTTCTCATTTCCTGCCAAGGCCTCCTTCTGCATCTACCTGGAAGCCCTTTGGGGATGGAAGCTGAGAAATGTAGTTTGCGGGAGCCAGTCTCCTGCATAAAACTAAGAAAGAGAGGTCAGGGGATGCGTCTCGGAGCAAACAGATGGCTAGCACATACACCTATGTGTTCACTTACCCTGAGGTAAAGTAATGCATCGCATATATAAAAATAGGCAGAGATTATATGAACTCAGAGATAGAAGATATATTCTTTTCCAGATGTTGTCCGGTAGTGCCATGCAAGCGTAAATATTTTATTCATATTTCTTTGTATGTACCTACTACATAAATTCAGAAGAGGAGCAGGATTTCAAAACTCAAAATATTTTATACAGAGATCCTTCTGAGTTAGTTATTGGTTAATTATTTTATTTTTCCATAATTTAATCGAGGTTTTACTCACATAGTCCTCTTAGTCTAACTTGTCACATGGACTCATTTCCTGTATTATGTAAGTGCTGAAAGACAAATATTCTCTCTTTACTTACAGCCCTGAGCTCCCAGCACAGGGCTCTGTGCACAGGGTACTGAATAAATACTGTTTGCTAATGAATTCATAGAAGTGGAGCTTGCAAGGTGACAGTTTACTTTATTTCTTATTTCCATTTGCTTTTCTTTCCCCAGCAGTTCTCAGTAACCTTAGAAATGCATTCAATGTGAAGAGTTCTACCACAAGGTTAATTTGTGGCAAGATGAATATGTTTTCCCTTCATCAAGCTACATTTACTTTAAAGTCCATGAAGTCGTTCTATTCGTGTTGCTGTTAATTGCAGAACTCCTGGTAATCTGCCAAGGATAATGACGTTTGCCACTTTTGATCGGGGCTCTGCTGTAGAACAACTTGTTCAGACCCTTTTTCTTGAGAAAGAAAAACTTATTAAATGGATTACACCACATTTCTTGTATGTCAAGTACCAAACTGAGCTGAGATCAGAAAGGGTGATAATGTTTTGAGTTGTCTTCGTAACTCAGAAACAAAGAAGCACTCGACTATATATCAGGACGTGAATGTTCTTCTTTACCTGTGTGTTTTCCTCAACTTTCTAGCACCATTATCTTAAACCAGTAGTGAGCTTAGCTGATGTTTCCTATGACTTTTATTTTCATTTAAACTTAAGGGTAATACTCTAATCCAAAGTCACAGATTCACAAAGGAGTCGGGCAGATAACTCAGAGGAGTAAAGTAGGCCATGGCAAACGGAAGAACACTTGCCCCATCTAAAGAAAGCGACTGTTTCTCAACATCATTCTGCTTATGCAACAAATGACACCTGCTGTATACCAAGCCCTGTTCTACATGCTGGAAATACAGCAGTGAGCAGACAAAACTCCCTGCCCTATTGAGGCTTCATATTTTAGTAGTAAGAGGCAGATAACAAACAAGCAAATAAGTGAATACATAATAAATTAAATGGTGACAAGTGCTGAGGAATTAAGCAAAGCAGGGTAAAGGTATATCAGGTGGTAGGGGAGATTTTGCAGTTATCCTAGACAGTGACATGGGATGAATTACCTATAGGATATGAACCATCAAGCCATGTGGATATTTAGAAGGAAAGAAATGAGTTCAGTGGGCCCTCAGGCGGTGGTTCTCAGATTTTGCTGGACATTAGAATTACCTGGGCAACTTTAAAAATTACTGATACCTGGCTCCCACTCCCAGACATTGTGACTTAATTAGCTTGAAGCCTAACCTGAGCCTTGGGGTGTTTCAAAAGCTCTCCTAGGTAATTCAATTGTGTAATAAAGTAGGAACCCCTGCCCTAATGCTTCAGCCAATTATTGTCACGCAGAATCTCAGGGTGCAGCCCCCGTGCTTCTGACCTTTTCAGGAATGGTCATCGATACTGGTTTTTTGTTGTTGTTGCTTTTTGTTTGTTTGTTTGTTTTTGAATGTTTTTATTTATAAATATAGATTGTATTTTCTTTTAAAAAATCTTACAAGCCAATGAAACTACCTCTGAGCCAAATCTAGCCTATGGGCTATTGGTTTGCAATTTCTGACTCAATGGCTTGAATCCAGAGACTGCCCCAAAGATAAGAATATGCCCTTGGTGTCAAGGTGCAGTACAAAAATAGGGCAGCTGAAGTCAAAAGCAAAATGAAATAAGTGATCCTAACTCTGTACTTAGTTGGTAGCACAGCCACACACAGAGAGAGATCATTCCATGACATTTTAAAACAGAGCAATTTGTACTCTCTAGTCATTGCTAGTGGAATGTATCCTAAGGACAAAAAGTACTGCAAAAATTCTTAAAGCCATATTTAATGTTTAAATTATTATGTTCATGGTGGTATTTGCATTGTTATTCTTAGACTGTTGTGTGTGTATTGTATAATAAAGTAAATGAGTAAAATAAATATATACATACATATATACATACATACATAAATAAATAATAATAAAATACAAGGGACAAGTGTGGATGTGGAGGTGGGCCAGCCAGTGCTCTGCATAGCCCTGAGCCACAGTGGAGCACTGCCACCTGATCTTACCCGAGGACTGTGCCTCTGCCCTCTGTTACCTCGTCCATCTTCTCAACTCAATTTGACTTGGGCCTCAAGCCAGGCTTCTGCTTTTGGCTGTTCTTTTTGATTTTCGTTTCACTGACACAACTGACCCCACTGGAATCAGATACACATTTTGGTAGTATCTTGCATTTGTCCCTTACATGAAAAAATCAGATTACAAAAGAGTAGCATAAGCCCAAGTGCCCATCCGTAGGTGAGTGGATAAAAAAGCTGTGGGATATTTACACCATGGAATGCTACACAGCTGTAAAGAAGAAGAATCTCGTACCATTCGGGACAGCATGGACGGACCTGGAGAATATTATGCTAAGCAAAATAAGCCAGGCAGAGAAAGACAAACATCACATGATCTCACTTATATGTGGAATCTAAAGAACTTAATAAACTGATGAACAGACATGATTCAATGACATGGAAGCATGGATCAGGCTGACCAATCTCAGAGGGAAAGGGGGGGAGGGAAGAAATTAACCAAAGAATGTATATGCTTATATGCACAACCCATGAACACAAACAATAGTGTGGTGAAGGCCTGGGGCAGGGAATGGGTGCAGGGTGCAAGGAGTTAATGGGGGGGAAAGGGGACATCTATAATATTTTCAACAATAAAGATAAATTAAGATAAATAAATAAATATATTCACATAGATATCTTAATAGATAGATACAGCAGTCTGGAAGGATGTACCAGTATTAGCGCATTTATCTCCATGAGGCAAAAGAGTTTATGTTGCTTTTAGAATCCAGAACATTTTGCTTTTTGGACACTTGAAGACAGAAAAAAATGTGTCTTCATCATTCATGTCATTCATATGTATATTTGGAGAGAGAGAACATACCTGGCATATTGTAGGTACTAGATAAATATATATAAAGTGAATGAATGAAAAAAAGAGGCACAAGTTTTAAATACAAACTTCTTTGTATTTAAATGCATTGTAAGTGCAAGCATGTGCCAAAGTGAAAATCTTCTTGTTTTTCACTTATGTTCAAAGCAACCAACTCCCCCAGATGTCAAAATGGGGAATGCTGTAAAGCAGGGGGTGAGAGGTGAGACGGAGCAGGGGGTGAACATTCTCAAAGGTCTTTCCACATTTTTTCCAAAGTTCAAGTTTGTGCTGACTTCCCAAAATATCCACTACCCTCTTTCCAGGTGGACTGCCCATCACCACTTTAGCCCATTCTGAATTACGGTGCTGAGTATGAGGTTATCAGTGAGAAATATAAACATGTTCTGTTTTTGCATAACTTAAAGATATATTACTTTTAAAAATGCTAATTTGTTATTTATATCCTGTCTTTGAGGGAAGTAGGAATTTAGGCCGCTGATTTATGTTTTTGTGATGAACAATGGGCTGAAACTATTTTCTCCCCACTTAACCTATCATCATTACCTGGATAGAAGAGAAGCTGAGCCCTGGCCCGTGTGGCTCAGTTGGTTAAGCATTGTCCCATGCACGGAGAGGTCACCTGTTGGATTCCCTGCCAGGGCACATGCTTGGGTTGTGGGCTGGGTCCCTGGTAGGGAGCATGCGGGAGGTATTAAGCTGATTGACGATTCTCTCATGGATGTTTCTCCCTCTCCCTTCCTCTCTCTCTAAATTCAATAAAAACATATTTTTTTAAAAATGAAAGAAAAGAAGCTGAGACAAGACATGTGATGCTTGTTCAAGACAGAGACCCAGACTGATAGAGCCAGGGATGTTCCTAGGAATTGCCTTGCCCAGTGATTCACAGACTTGAACAGGACCATTTTTTTTTTACCCCTAGAAGAAATCTGACTGCAGTGTCCGTCCATAAGACATATAAATGTAGCATGGCTTTAGTTAAAGTAATGGCTGAGACTTCTTGTTTCTCGGGGTGACCTGAAAGACCATCTTAGAACCCTAGGGCTTCTCAGAGCAGTTTTAGTAACCGCTCAACTAGTCCAAGCTCCACATTCTACAGACATTGATACTGAGCCCCAGAAAGGCTGTGACTCATATTATACTGTCAAGTTAATGTGCAGAAAAACCACCTCTTGAATGTTTAATAGTGATGATGAGTGGGTTCTTAATGGCCTAATCCAGCTTGTGGGTTAGTCCTGCCATCTGTTTCATCTATTCTTCTCTAAGGCTGCCTGCCCCGTGGCTATTTCACACTCATTAATAGCTCCATCAGCAGCCTAGTAAAGGGAAAAGAGATGGAAAACCCAAATCCCTTATTAGATCTTATCTGGAGGAAGAAAGATTAAAACTAATGAACATGGCAAGACGTGTGTCAGCTCTGGCTGGGTCAGGAGTGCTTCCAACTCTGTTCCTGGTCTGTTTCAAATTTCTTTCCACAGCCATGTGTTTCTACTCACTGCAAGTCTAGTCAGACTTGCTTCCTGACCAAACGTAAAACTTAGGAAACTTTCCTTCCCAAAAGCAAAGACTAAATTCAATATCAAACTCATTCTTACTTAGATTGAGAATTTGTAGCTGGCACCAGATTCCATCTGGGTTCTCTGTCCTCTTGTTTGGAAATTTTGATGGTTTTCAGCATCCCTACTGTCCAGCTTCTCCTGAATTTTGATGCAAACTGGTCTTTTTGCAAAATTTATTAGGAGCTAGGTTTGGGTCTCCTATCACAACTTGATCTCCATCATCAGTTTCTAAACTCAGGTCTCTGGCATGGACCTGTTGTACCCTGAGGGAATGGCCTATGGGTTCCTACTTTGGCTCCCTAACCCTAGTGCATGACCACCACTGCCCCTGCTGTGAGCCTTGGGGGCACTTAATGATGCAGAGTTCCTGACTTTGCTGCTGCCGAAATAGAATAGTGGCCCTTAGATTAGAAACAAACCAGCAGCCCCATCCACGTAACATCAATTTTGTGAATTGAAAATGACAACTCGAGTGTGGGTAGGCTCTAGAAACTACAACTGGTTTAAAGATAAGTCTATATCAGGACACAAACTAGAAAGGGAAGAGAAGCTTAATAAAACTGAGTATCAGCTGTGCACAAAACAGTCTGCTAGACACTTTTCCAGATGCATTAAGCGAAGTCATTCCTTCCTTTACTTAATTTCATATGTTCACACGCATATATGATATATAAATATATGTATACATTGAGATATATAATAATTAGTTTGAATAAAACTGTAGCTGGTCTAACAAAAACAAAATTACAGTGGCTTAAATAAGATAGAAGTTTTCCTATTTCAAAAATTAAACTTCAAAATTATACACGTTTTCTGTCCTTCCCACTTATTAACTGGGACATTTGTGTGATCCACTCTCCTGTAAGAGCTTGAGAAGTCGCATTATTTACTGGCAATGAACTCTTCACAGTGTACCATAGTCTGCTGCCACATAGAAGGAGCCATTGAAACTGCCTTACCCCAAATAGCTCCCTCTCACTCAAGCATAGCTAATACATTTGTTCTTTTCGTTTGGTGGATTGTATGCTCTTTGGGACTGGCAATTGTGTCTCCTATAATTTACCTCAAAAGGTCTTTGGATGTGTAGACAGTGGTTATTAGCTATTTGCTATTACTACAAAGGACAGAACAAGGAGAAACAGCTTCAAGGGAAAGTAGGTAATCAGATAAGGTGGGCAGATATTAGAGTCATTTATTTGAGGGAGTTTATTGAATTTTCTTCCTTAAAAATATTTCAAATAAAGTAGAAAACTGCATGCCCAAGATAGCTTGGAAGCAGTTCTGCCTGGTGTAAATGCCTAAATTTTGAAATAAATTGTTTTCTATAATTTGGATTAATTCATCCGTGCAGTTGACCCCTTCATTTGTAAAGAGCATATAATGCTGGTTACAGAATGTTGCTGCACTTGCCTGCGCACGGCCCTCTCCATGCTCTGCTCTCAGTCGTGATTCACAGGCTTTATATAATTTTTATTCACTCACTCAATTCAGTTAATATATATGGAAGGCTGCCTATACACCAGCCACTAGGTTTTGACTGCAGAACTATGAAGAGAGGAGGATTTTCCTGTGGCGAGACTGGTGACTAGTAGACTGTGGTGACCTAAACAGTCTCCCAAACCCTCCAAAGCTTAATGAGCCAGATAACCTCTGAAGTTCAAGCAAATGGATCTCATGTAACTTCTAAGTTGGGTAAATATAAAATTCCCTATAATCCTAAAACTTGGTGGCCTTTAGGAGTTTGAGGCTAAGAAATGATATTGAGGTACTTCAGCAATCAAAACCATAATTCTGAGTGACTATTCTATATCCTTTTTATACTCGTCTGAGTGCCTAGATCCTTCCCTCTAGGGGGATTGTCTGGGTAAAGTCTGATCTTCAAAAATCATAATAAAATTTATTATCTCTTTTCCTCTATTTTATCAGCAGGGAAAAAGTGGAAATGCAGTTGAAGCAGGTACTCAGAGGCACATGGGCTTGGTCTTTATTTATATTCTCAAAGATAAACTCTGGCTTTCACATCCCATCTCCCTGATTTAACATATCTTCACCTGAAAGGGAAGAGGTGATCACTATCACCATGGAGGAGCCTAAGAGATTCATTACTCTATAGTTTTATGATTGCTTCCCTTTTTTAACACCTATATGTGCCAGAAACTGAACCAGATTCTTCTTAAATCAACCTTTAATCTTTGCAACTGCCATAGAAAATATTATATTTATCCTACTGATGAGGAACTGAGATTAATAGAATCAAAGTGTGTTAGTTAGAGTGGGTTATTTGCTAACATATAACCCCAAAATTTCAGTGTCTTGATAAGCATGAGATTATTTCTTATTCAAGCAGTAGCCCAACATGATGTTCCCGGTCAGCCAATCCTTCAGACAGTAACTCGGGGATCCGAGATGGAAGTAGCTTGGAGACCTCTCCACTGGTTAATGGGGAGAGAGGATATGGAATCACATGTGGTATACATCACTTGTTTCCATGCTCCACTGTCCAAACACAGTCCCATAATTGTCCCTAATTGCAAAAACAGAGGGAGATATAGTCTAATTGTGAGAACAGGAGAAAAAGAAAAACAGTTTGGTGAACAATTACCCAGTCTGTACCACAATAAATTCTTACCCACGTTACATAATGAATATGTAGTGGGTCTAGGATCCAAACCTTCTGACCTGGGACCTAATCATCAGTGTGTTTGTCAGCTAGTGCAGCAGAATATTGGAGTACCTTGCCAAAGGTACTCCAAAAGATGGCCGATCCTTTTTATTGGGATCTAGGAAATACACTGGGGTCAAGGATGGTTCTATCATTCCACGTGCAAAGAGCAGTGATGAAGACCTTCTTAGAGACTAAAGAAGGAAATAGAAACTTGAAGGTATCTCTGTTACTCTGCCAGGAGACACAATGATTCCACTTGGAGTCATCTTTTGATATTCAAAGACAGGTGACCTATCAGTGGGTAGAACAACCTACAGGAGGGGGAGACCTAACTGTGTGTTTTATTGAAAAATATGTTCACTCTTCTGAAAGACCTATGGCCTTCGATCATATTACTTCTATAAATCCTTTAAGTGCTCAGAAGACCTGAGGATGCTCATGAAGGAATACAACTCTAGTTAGGAGAAGACCCCAGCCCAGGAACAGTTAGCCCATCAACAAAGGGAATCTCTGTCAGCCGTGGCAATGGATCAAAAACTGTGAGACACAGAATCTAGAAGGTAGAAAACAAATATGATTAGGATGATTATAATGGTACACTCTGAAAAGAATTTTCATCCAGAAACATTGAGAAAGATTTGGGAACATAGTGAGATTTCAAGGGACGGATATTTGACTCCTTTGGGATATCATGCTAGACTTATTTTTTTCTTTCTATATAAATTTCATGTTATTTCTGGTGTGCCTATAAGTGGATATCAGGCCAATAGATTATCTGCAGGCAAGAGTTTTCCAGGTTTTGGGAAAAAGCATGAACCAAAAGAAATAAATCATACCCATAAAATAACTGGGGCCCTACGTGTCATGTACCTCATGGATCCAAGTGTTTCAGTAATATAAATACCATAGGAGCATCTTAAACCATTTTATGAGAGTTAATTTTGGAAAGTATATAGCCTGGGAGTGTAAGACCTCTGAAACTCTCCTCTTATTTTATGTTCATAAATTCCAACTGACTCTTAAGGCAATACAATAAGTTTTATTTAAAAGGAAAACTCTCAATTGGCATTTTTATGGTATCTTTTTTTTTTCCTTCTGAAGGTTTTTATTTTTCCATTTGTCTATACTTATATGGGAAATATCCCTGTATTTCTCCACATCTTTTCTATGCCTTGGTCCATGTTGTGCTATTAAATTTCTTTGAGGCCCTGGCTGAGTAGTTCAGTTGGTGGGAGCATCATCCTGATACACCAAGGTTGTGGGTTCGATCCATGGTCAGGGCACATACAAGAAGCAACCAATGAATGCATGGATGGGTGGAACAATGAGCTGATGTCTCTCTCTCTCTCTTTCTCTTTCTCTCCCCCCCCCCCCCAAATCAATAAATAAAACAAAATTTTAAGAAAATTTCTTTGAGGACCAGAGCGACATCTTATTTCTTAATTCCTGGTAGCTGTATTGCCCTTAGCATTCCACTACACAGATGGAGACAACCCATGATAACCCCACCTACACAGAGTATATGGCTGTCTTCCCAGCCAGGAGTGCCCAAACTTTTCCCAAAAATGGCTCAGTTTGTCTTTAATTAAAACTTAAAGCATGAGCTTCTTGGCTCTGGCAAGGGCTCTCAGATGAGAAGCTGCCTCACACAGATTTGTTTCACTGCAATCTGCCTCACAGCAGGCCCCTTAGATGGCTGCCATCGGATTCTGGGACAAGAGAAAGCTTGCAAGCTCACAGAGCTACTAAGAAAGGCAGTTAATGGCCAGAAGTACCTGCAGCTCCTTTCAGTTCATTAACTAAAGCTAACTTGGGGATCATTACTGGAGGGAGACTAATTTGGCAGCTGTCAGCATGGAGGGCAGAGATGCTGTGCTGACTGCAGGCCGTGTGAACCCAAGGCCCCACACCCATCAGCTCTTCTCTCTCTTTCCCCCACATCTCAAAGCTCAGCCACACCTCATGAATAAAGTCTCTCTTTGTCTTTACCCTCTACTCAGCCTTTATTCCAAAGTAGAATTCATTTTGATTTAAAACTCCCATGAAGTCTTTAACAACATTAAAAAGCCATCTAGCCTATCAACTAACAATTTATTCTTTCTACACTCTTCCAAAAGTGGTTAGGGATATAAGGGGAGTGAAATGTGTTGTTTCTACCCACAAAAAGCTTTCAACCTAGTTGTTGAAGTATGCCCATAATGAATACAATATTATATACATATACAAAAGTATGGAGTATGTATGAATATATATACATGTGTGGAATTATGTGGGGCAGATTGTAAAACAATGTAGGATGTTGTATAATGTACAGGGTAGACTAAGAACAGGAGCAGTTCAGAAAGGAAAGATGCTCAAGTGGTCCTTTGCTATTTGTCTCTTCCAGATTATCTAACAAGACGTCCCTTGATTAAAATATTTGAAACGTACCAAAAGTAAACATGTACATTTTAAATGTGTCCTGAATTCTTTAGCTATTTACTTAACCCATTATCAGTAATCTCCAACTTATCAGCAGAAGAGACTCTTGGATATTGTAGAATCTACAGTTCCCTATGTCTACCTAATATTGCTTATAGAAAGAACAAATTTCTTGTCATTTTTCAAACATTTGGTGAAGCTGATATAATTAATGAGTTGCAAACACATTAAGGAGAGCTGTTGAACCCATAGTAGCTCTTTGTCATTTTATGGGGATTTTTTTCAGTCAATGGAACTAATTGTGTAACTTCTATACATAAAAGGTTAAATTTTACCCAAGTTCTGACTATTGGACATTCATTTGTCATTTTCTTAAAGCTTTACCTCCTCAAGTACAGAATTATATTCTGAATATTTTTAACTCGTGTCAGGTGGTTAGTGCCTTGCTGAGAAATATTTTCTTTTTCAGTTACCTGGCTTATTAGGTGACTGCATAGAGTAGTTTTGAGAGAAAGAAAAAAAATTTACTTGTTCATGAAAGCCTTTGTTCTCACTGGTGACGTTTCCCCATTGCTCAGAAGGATACCATCATTAATTGTGGCCTCTTAGTGTTTTCAACGTTTTCAGCATATTAGAAACTACTAAGAAGTGGCTAATAACAGCTGCCATGTATAGATCATCTATTATATACCATATTATCTAACATATTATCTTATTTAATCTTTTATCAGTCTTGTGATATAATTACTATTTATACATTATAGATGAGAAAACTGAGTCTCAGAGTTAATTAACCAGTAATATCTAGCCAGTGCAAAATCTGAATACAGCTATAAGTGACTCCAGAAACCACATTTTCCCACTGTAATAAAAGGTAATTTAAGGCTGTTTGAGCCTGCAAATCTAAATCCAGTGTGTCTTTGATACTCATAGTGTTGGAAAATGTGTACATTTATGGAAAAGAGGAGAAAATTCATTGTACTCAAGGCCTATATCAGGCATGATTCTTTCTCATATCTTCCTAGTCAATACTTTGTTTCCTCCATTCGTGCCAAGCAAGGACATACAACAATGAGCAGCAGGCAGTTCCTACCCTCAAGCTCCTGTGGCTTGGGCACTAATGCAAGTCAGTGAAAAGGCAATTCTAATACAGGTATGATAGTGGCTAAGTTGAGATAAGCTCAGGGCACTATAGGAATATAAGAAAGAAGAACCTTACCTAGCCTAGGAAAGAGGTAGGGGGTCAATCATTAAGAAATATGTAGATTCACATAATTTTACCTTTTAGACTAGTGAAAGAGTACCTAATTTCATTTTTTCATTAAAAAAAAAAATATTCCATGTAATCTAAGTTTTCACATTTACCACCATCAAAGCAGTCTTAAAACACACAGATGCAACTTTGGAGAGCTCTGATACTTTGGATGTTCTTGCAGAGGTCTGTAGCCTGGAGCGTGCACTGAAATCACTGACCTTTGTGCTTCTCATCACCACCTCCAGTCCACATTCACAGTCAGCACCACTGTCCAAGCCACTGCATCTCCTGCCTGAGCCGGGACAGAAGCCCCTGAACTGGTTGCCCTGTCACCTGTCTTTTCCCTTTCCAGTGTATTTTCTACCCAGAAGAGTCACCTCTCTCAAAACACATTTGATTCTGTTTTTCCTGTGTTTAACAAGCTTACTGTTACTCAAAAGAAAAGTCCAAAGTTCTTATTAAAATGGTTCTTAAGGCCCTTCACAACCTGACCCCATCTTGCCAGCTCCAGTTTGATGGCCCAACACATGTGCTCTGCTCTGGCCCCTCACTCCTTGACCATAGCTTCCCTCCTCTCTGTCTGACCAACACTGTCCTTTCAAGACTTCTGACCCCCCGAGACCCAAGATGCTCACATCTTTCTTTATGTCACCATAGGCCTAGTTCCATCTGTATCATGGGAATTATATCTCTTTGTTGCAACCACATGACCAGATCTGTCTTCACTGCAAGACTCTGAGTTCCTCCAAGGCAGAAAATAGGTAATGCCCGTGTTCCACAATTGTGCCCTAAGTGTCTAATACAGCACCAGGTTTAAGGCCAATACCTCATAAATATTTGTCACTTATTCATAATAACCAATACTTACTGAGCAGTCACTATGAAAACTTCTGTTTTGCATGCATTATTTTCCTTTTCCTTACAGCCTATCTCTTGATTAGGCACTACAAATACTCCTAATTTTACAGATTAGGAAATTGATGCTTAAATTTGGTAAATAATTTTCCCAAAGGTAAATTGAAGAAAAGTAGCAGATCTAAATTGATCTCCTAACCACTACAGTATATTGTTGGAATAAATGCACGAATGAATGAATGAATGAATGAATGAATGAATGAATGAATGAATGAGAAATGACAGCTTGTTGCTGTGGATTAAATCTTTGGTTATAGTAGGCATTGTGATAAGCCTACTCTTAGGTGTTTTGTTAAGTCTCCTCTCATAATAAACTTCTAAAATAATATAAATAGGTTTTTAAGATATGTCTATCTTGTCTCTGGGGAGGTAGCAATGATTTTGGGATGTGTTGTTAGTTCTAAGTAGGGATAAATGACTTGAACCTTGGAAATTAAAAAAAGAAAAGTTGATTGGCCCATGTGACTCAGCTGGTAGAGTGTTGTCCCATGCACCAAAAAAGATTGCCAGTTCAGTTCCTGGTGAGGGCATATACCCAAGTTATGGGTTTGATCCCTGGTTGGGATGGGTACGGGAGGCAACCAATCGATGTTCCTCTCTCACATCTATATTTCTCTCTCTCTCTCTCCCTCTCCCTTCCTCTCTCTCTAAAAATCAATGAAAACATAAAAAGAAAAGAAAAGTCAACAAAGGTGTAGTCCGAACAAGCATTAGCAAGTTCTTTACATACAAGTAATGGGTAAGACATCTAAAGAAGGAAACAACATAAAGAATACCACCTTAGAGAATGACTAGCTACACAGAAAATGTTTAATAATGATAGGTTTTTAAAGGGAGGAGCATTCTCAGAGTTCAGATAGTACTATCACAGGATATAAACTGGGAACCAGGAGCCACAATCCTATAGTCTTCTTGCTGTGCGACTGGTCAGATTTTCCAGTTTCTCCTGGCTTCTCTTTCCTCAGAGGCACAAACTCAATAATATTCAACAGGTCTTTATTGATTGGCCATCAGGCCCAAGAAACTGGCTCAGATGGTCTCCAAGTCAGTTCATATGCTTCACAACTAGTGACTCTGAACTTCCCTCTTCACTTCTCAGATGAGGACGTGGGGTCCCAAGAGTGAGGTACTTTGCCAAGGTTAGATGACTAATTAATAGCAGAAGACAGTTCATTATTACAAACTATCATTTTATACCACTAATGTACTGTGAGCTAACCCACCCCAACACACACATTGAAGAGTATAAATTGTGGAAATTCATCACCTATTATCCTCAGCAGCATCCAAAATAATCTCCACATAATTTAACAAATGTGGAATATTTGGCAAAATTTCAAAAAGAACCCCAGGAAATGAGAAAATGATGTCATTATATTACCCATTAAAACAAATGAAAGTTCCTTTTTTTTTTTCAAGAGAAAAATAAACCAGAACAACGCAAGTTAAATTCCAGTTCTGCTTCAGACCAGCCACGTGGCCCTGTCCTCTGTGAGTATCAATTTCCTCATGTCTAAATGAGACAAGATGCTTTGACTCTCAAACAGGACACTGTTTGCGAACGTCTTCTGTAAACCTCAGAAGCACTACAAAAACATTGGCCGCTATTAACTGAAGGTGTTTTGCTCAGAGAGGTTATTACACTTCTCCATCTTCTTCCAAGACAGAGAAACTGCATTTAATAGTCGGAAAAGAATTCCATCTTGGCAAAAGAATCACCTTTCTGATAATAAGAGCTATTAGATGTTGGCAGGGGAGACTATAAAGGCATGTTAAAGCAATATTTTTTCGAAGAATTTTAAGAAGACACAATATATAGTATTGTTTGTTCCTCGGAGCAGGAAGGAGAAAGATCTCTGATAAGGAATGCCCAATCATAACTAAGTGTATTTGTGAGATTCTAAGGCTGTGTTATGTCAGTTTTGGGGGGTGAAATGAGAAATAAAAGAAAGCTTGGTGATACTCAGCCAGGAGTGTTTGTATAGGATGTGGTCGTCATACGTGCTTTTTTTTTTTAAAGGTTTTTCATGTGATCAGGAAAATAGTTTGATGTTTCTTGTACAATTGGGTTCTCTGGGTGAAGGCAAAGACCCTCAAAGCAGTTTATTCTGTAATGGGAAAAGAAAACCACTGACAGAGGGCCCGAGATGGCTCCCTCCTGACAGCACTCTTAGAAGTTCAGCGACAGTGTGTTTTAACTGTATCACCTTTATTTTCTCCAAAGAGCAATTTGAGGGATGGCAAGTTGGCATTTGCAAGAGGTTAAAAGAAAAAGAAAATTGTTTCCCTGCTGTGAATTTGTGCCTGTGCCTGTTTTATGTTTCCGAAAAGCAGTCTGTGGGTTTATTCATGTAATTGTGAACTGTATTAATAAGAGGTTAACACAGAGAAGTTTCTTAATTTAAAAAGTATGTGAGGGACCCAAGACAGGCAGCATTTTGGGGGGCAAACTCCACTCTTTCAGCACTTTAGAGTGGTCCATTATATATAAGCTGTTTTACTAACCCATACACAGTATGTGCATTTTGTATGTGTTAATGGCATTAAGATAAAATAAAAGAGCAGGAGAGTTCCGTTTGTCATCTTTTTGTATTGAAAGAGGCCCCAAGACCACCCAGCACTATGGATTGTCATTTGCCAGAGAACAATTGGGGTCTGTCCGTTTATGCTCAGGAGAGATTACTCATCTTCGAGTGCTCAGTAGCACCGACCATTGGCAACTGGAAGATAGTCAATAAATTTCTCATGACTTGAAATTAAAAAAATTCATATTCTATGTCTTTGGCTACACACATGGAAATCCATCTGTGTCTTTTAAACAGTTTGCCTCATGTTTAATAATGAAGGAGCTTTAGCAGGCTTCCTGGTTTAGAGCTTAGGCTCTGCCTAAGTGGACTTTCTGTCTATTCAGTACTAACTGCTTGACCAGGGTGAGTTACCTCTATTTTTTGACAAAAAATAAAAATTGTCAGAGTACCTACCTGACTGAGTTTTTGCGAGGATTAAATGAGATATTCCATGCAAAGCCCTTAGAAGAGTGTCTACCTCATAGCAAGTGTACAATATATATTGCCTATAAGTATTACTCCTAGATAAAGGCTTAACTAAATAATTTCAAGTGTGAATGTAAGTAAATATAAACATATATATTCACTCTTACTTTAAATATTTATTGAGAGCTTATTTTATTACGTGGCATGCATAGTTCTTTTCACAACAGGCACAGAAGTGAACAAGACAAGTAATAAATAGTATGTGCCATGGAGAAAATGAAAGAGAGAGTTGAGGTAGAGAGTAGTGGGAATGGGGTAAGGTGCAGTGAAGACCCTCTGAGGGTTGACATTTGAGCAGGGAACAGGAGAGGCTACTAGCAGCATGGAGATCCAGGGCATGAGCCTTCCAGAGATTGGGAACAGCACGTGGAAAGGCCTTGGATTTTTCAGGAAATGGAAAAATTAGTGGGGTATTCCAGAATTTTTTAACCTTGACATGATTGACATTTGGGGCTGAATAATTAATTCTTTATTGCAGGGGGCTGTTCTGTGCATTTTAGGATTATCAGCATCATCCTGGCCTCTATCCGACATATACCAGTAGCATCACCACCTCCCATCAAAGAAATGTCTCCAGGCCTTGCCAGATGTGCTCCCAGAGAGCAAAATCCTTCTCCTTCCTTCCTCGTTGAGAACCATAGGCTAGTGAATGAGCCAGAAGGAGTCGTTTATATGGAATAAAAAGCATGAGGGAAGATCTCGGTAGTTCCTCCTAAGAACACTTCTAAGGCTCTACTGGCTAATCATTTGACCTCACCATCTACCTCCTGGCCAGAACATAATGTCTGGGTATGCAAAAAATGAGGCTGTGACTTCCTAGGCCTCCAACTTTGTCAGTTACTATTTCTCTACTAAGTCCTAGGCCTGTGTCTTTATTTTTTTACTCAGGATATAAAGCAGTATTTTGTAGCTTTTATTTCACCAGGTAAAATATGTAATATTGAACTATATTCCTCATAGGATAATAAGTATTTGAAATGAAAGTGTCTGTTTAAACTAATAAAGGTTACTACAATGTATTTTATTAAGTAAGCATTTTATTTATTTTACTTGAACATTGAATTGAAAATAGCTGCCTCTTTTGAGTTCTCAGTGATGAAAGGTTTGCATGCAGCTTTTATTGGGTATATTTATCTAAAATATATAGATGTATCTTAGATTACAAGGGTGGGGAGAGCTAAGAACAAAGTACATCAATAGTAAGCCTCCTGAAATGTTTCCCAGTCCTTATAAAATATTAGTAAATAATTTATTCTTTAGAGTATGTGTGAATTACAACTCCTGAGAACCCATGATTAAGAGGTGTTTTTATTTGGTGCTAGAAAAGAAGACCAGCATCAAAATGGGTGTAACCTTAATCAAGGTCACCTCTAAAGGGACCCAATGGTTTTGAGATCTGCCTTCATTTTTAAACCATTATTTTTTTCCTTAGGCATAGTAACACATTCATTTGAAATGCTTTCCTTAGAGTATTTATGTTCTGGGCAGAAAATATCCCAGGAATATTTTCTAGATATAGAGGGAAGAAAAAAGACCCTGGAAGCTTTTTTTTTTTTTTTTTTTTTTTAAATCCTCACCCAAGGATATGCATTTATATACTTTTTAAAAATTTATTTTATTTTATTTTATTTATTTATTTATTTTAGAGAGAGGAAAGGAGGAGAGAAACATTGATGTAAGAGAGAAACATTGATCGCCACCTGTCATGCTCCCCAAATGGGGATCAAACCCTCAGCCTGGGCATGTGCCCTGATCAGGAATCGAACCCATGACCCTTCAGTGCACAGGATGACACGCCAACCAACTGAGCCATTCTGGCCAGGGCTGGAAGCTATTAATGAATACAGTTAGGGAATTTGATCAGTTTTCTGCCCCCCCCCTCCCCCCTAGTTGCTGCAGTGTTATTTTTTTTTACTTATCTGCGAAGTATTCTTAGATTAGAATTAGTGGCTGCCTTTAATCTCATTGTGAGATGCTAAGAGGCTCAAGCATCTAGAATACAATAGAACTAAATCAAGCCTCTGGGGAATCCTGCCTTAATCATAGTTAGAAACCTGTCCAGTTTACTCACATTCTTCCCTCTAGACTTGCTAATGTCTCAGATGCTATGACTTATGCTGGGTCACTTGGAAGTCCTTCAAGGATAATTTCTACTTGGCACACATATCAGATATTTGAATATTTTACCCTTCATCATTCAACCCATATGCTTCAGAATAATAACTAAAAATAATCCTTTACTAACAACGTCTCTTAGCTTTGGGAATCGATTTCTTCAGAAGCGGAAATTTAGGAGAGGAAGGATAATTGAGCCCAAGAATAGCCTGCCATGGGAATCACTCCATTCCCGGGGAACGTAGAGAAAAGAATACGCAGCCGTCTGCTGGAAGGGCCAGACACAGCCCTGTCCGGGCTGGGCACTCTCCTGGGCTCCCTTTCAGCTCTAGGCATCTATGATTATTTTGTGGTGGCAAAATGAATGCCACGAATTTTTTTTTTAGTCGTGCAAATATGCGCCTTTCTTTTAAAAATCTTTATTGGGATTATTAAATTGCCAAATTAACAAATGCTTATTTCAAAAAGAATTCAACATAAAATGTGAAAATATGATCCCCACTCCAATTCAATTCCTCAGAATAAAGGTTATCAGTATGGAAGGTATCCTTCCAGGCTATGTATTGATGCATTTTATGAACATATATATAGATATATTGCAAAGAAACTGCATAAATGTATATGAGTAAACATGTCATTAAATGTACATATGTAGATACATATAGTTTCTTTTTTATTATAAAAATGAGAGTTCTTCAAAATGTTCTTCTAAAATACCTCCTCGGCCCTAACTTAATGTCCCTTGTTCTTGTTTCCATTCCCTTAAACCTCCATCTTCTGTACTTCTAAAACCCAAAGAACATTTCTGAAAAAGGAGGTTTCAGTGGAGGGTAGGGGATGGGAAAGATGCAGAGATGCCAGGACCAAAAGCGTCTTTGGTAGGCATATATCATATTTACAGTGTGTCTGTATGTGTAAAATTTATGTATCCTAATTTATGTAGGGTCAATTCCTAGAACTGAAGTCACTGTCTAAGGATATGCCTCAATTTCTAATGCATCTTTCTTCAAAGGAGTCCAAGAAACTCCTGTCAGGTATTTTGTTATGAACTGCCCCTACAAACATTACACAGCATCTTGCTATGCCCCCAAGGATTTTACTTGCCTGGGAAGGGAGGGGGGTGAGGTGTGCCCGTGGCTCTTCAGTAAACACAAAATTCACGGCTTAGCTCAGAGAAGAGTAAACCTGACAGTAAGGACCAGAGGAGCATAGGTGGGCTGTAAATGGAGCTAGTCAGCAAAGCACAGAACCAGAAAACCAGAGAAGGTGAACCTGAGAGGAGCTTCTTCATTCTACTGACTGCTTACTTACCTCTCTGTGTCAGCTCCCACCTTCTATCCTTTGGTTAACACACCCCTTCCTCCCACTGGACTTTTTCATTAATAACCCATCTCTTCCCCTCCACCCATCCCAACACCCACCTGTTCCATTCTTGGGCTCTCACTACATGCTGTGCTTCCTTCTATCACAGCATTATCACTTTATATTTTATATCTTTCTTTGAATTAGTTTTTAATCTCTATACTAAACTAAAATTCTTTAAGGCAGCCTTTTATCTCTATATCCTCAGTACCAAGCACAGCCTGGTATATAGTAGTTGCTTAATATATGTCAAAGAGATCAATAAAAAATTGATGATTTATTACAGTAATATCATCTGAGTATCAAATGAGTAGTCCCCAAACCTAACAAAATACTGATGTATTACACTTCTTTCCATTTTTTTCTAACATCTCAAATGAATCATACTCAACAACCTTCTGTTAAATTTGTTCAAAATTATTGGAAAGAAGAAAAATTAACAGAGCCTACATCTTAGCTTGTTGGGGATGCTATAACAAAATATACAGGCTGGGTCGCATATAAAAAAGAGAAATTTATTTCTTACAGTCCTGGAGGCTGGAATTTTGAGACTTGGGTGCCTGTGTGGTTGGGTGAGTGCCCTCTTTTGCTCACAGACTTCTTCTTGTATCCTCCCCTTCGGAGGGGGCTAGGGAGCTCTGTGGGATCTCTTTCACAAGGGCACTAATCCATTCAGGAGGGCTCCACCCTCATGACCTAACAGCATCCCAAAGGCCCCACCTTCCAACATCCTCATATTGGGCATTAGGATTCCAGCATGTGGCTGGACACAAACATTCGGACCATAGCAGACAATCACATGGAACAACACGGCCATTGTAAATCTGCAAACTTATTAAAATGCCTGTCAAGTTATTTTTTTCTTCTTCTTTCACTCGCTGTAGTTGTTTATGTCTGAGCAAATCTGGCTTTCTCCACGAATCCAGTGGCTGGATGACTTTCCTGCCCAGTAGACTCACTGTTTGGAAAGACAGCTGTGTTTGCATGTTAAGCAGCAAGTGGTTTGCTCCAGAGTCAGAAACGTATCCCTCGTGTCTGGACAAGGGACACCACCATTACCATGCCTGTGTGGTGACTGGGTAGAGGCCAATATCAACCCTCTTCTAGGGCATCCTGAACTCCCACCCAGGAGCTCCATAAAAACCAACGGAACAGCAAGGAGCAGTGCTCTAGCGTTTGCATCTTATTTTTCGTATTGCTGGTGCTCAAAATACATTTCATTTAAATAATATTTTTTACAGACAATGGCATCGATAGCAACATACATTTATTTTTCTTATTATTAGAGTTACTTTTTTCCCTTCTCTCTCCTCTACTTCATCTCTCCTGTGAACTAAAAATTCCTTTCTCTTCTCCTACGTTAGAAACCTTTTAAGTTTTACCTGACAATTGCCATAACATGAAGACAAAATCACAGGGGAAAGAAATCTTTATCAGTGAAACAAACTAGTAATATATTAAAAAGAAGATGTTTCTTCAGCTTGGAAAGCCTAGTTCAGCACAGAATTGCCCCGAGGCACTCTCAGCTATGCTATCAGTTAGGCCCGGGAAATACATCAAATGTCCTTGCAACCTTTTATCTGGCTGTGCAGTCTGCTGTACCTAGCATTTGAAATATATGCAGCAAAGACTAGCTCAATACCTCAGGCTTTTCAAGAGTCTGGATTGATACCTCCTCGTATGCCCACTCCTCCCCGCGAGGGCACAGCTCTTTATGTAGAGCAGAATGGAGCACATCACCCTGAATGGTTCCCAGAAACGGGGAGTCACAGCTTCAGTCCTAATGCTCTGTGTGTGCATTTCTCTTACTCCGTGGTGCAGAACCGAAAACCTCACATTTAATACAATGTACAGAAAAAGGCTCCATGAAGTTAATTTCCCTTTATATCATTCATTTAAATGCACTGAATATAAAGCAATTTCTCCTGCTCACTGCAGTCTCATTTTTAAATAGTTGGGAAATGGGAACATCAGCTCGAAAGAAGACAGAATTTTTATGTGAGTGCTGATAGCTTGTATTTTTTTTTCCAGGTTCAACATTTGATCTCAACTGCTGATTGATTTTTAGCAGAGAGCTCATTAAAATCAAGATTGTAGTTGTTGTTTCAGGTTGCTGGGGGTGCAGGGGCTGAGGTCATCCACATCTTGTCCTTTCATACCTCACAGCCCAGGGAGCAGAGAAGCCTGTGCCTCCCTGCTCTCCCTTCCATGCTCCCCACTCTACCATTTCTCTCCCCAAACTGCTTGATCTTTGTGGTGCTTGGCCACCTCTTCCTAAGATTAAAGTAAGGATGAAATAGTTTTAAAAATAAGAAGTTCCACGTATGTCCCATCAGGATCTCATCAGGAGACAGAAACCGCACTAGTTATTTCAACAGTGAGAATTTAATTTTAAGAATTGCTATTAGGTATTGAAAAGATAAAAATAAGGTATCCTGAGGGTGGCAATTGCAGGAAACACCTACCACTCTCTAGAGTTGGAGGCACAAAGGGAATAGGTTGAATAGCTAAAGCTTAGAAGCTTAGAGAAGCAGCCTCTCCTGGGACACGAACCTGCCTCAAGCGGTGCTTCGTGGCTGGTGGTGGAGAGTCTAAGCTTGCAGGGAGTTCTCAGAGCTGGGACTCAGTCCTCTGGGCCAGCCCTGGGGCTGGCTGGTGTTGATGCCTCTTAGGAGCATAATCCGAGTGACTTGTGTGGGTTAGAGATACTGCTGTGATCAACCACTTCTGCTGGAACGCACAGAAAGCAAACACCTTCTGCCTGATGGCCCCCACCTACTTTTGCTACTGTAACAAGGACCCAGCTGGCAGAGGAGGAATGTAGCCTTCAGAGTTTCAGCCCCAGCATCTCCGAAGCAGAGGAGAGGGCGTTGGACTTGCAGCTGGGGGGCGACAGATTAGTAGCGGCCATAACGCTGCGGCATCACTCTATGCGATTCGCGTTCTCTCTTCCTTGCTTCTTACAAAAACCCATACGCTTCTCAACTATCTGAGACTCTTCACTGCCTGCACTCACTGCCTTTGCATTTTGCTTTCTTTCCAAATCATTGTCAAGTGATTTGTTGTAACCATAAAGTTTGCTTTATTCTCCTGGGTATAGAAAAGTAAAGAAACAAAAGTTAGGATGCCTGCATTACTTAGTGGGGCGGCCAGCTGAGCAGCTACCTTGCAGAAATCTAGTCTCATGTTGATGGTAAACCTTGTCAGTCCCAGCTATTCAGACTGTGGAAGCCATTCCTGTGGCTTAGGACAGGAATCTCTGACTCAACTCTCCACCTGTTGCTAGCCCAAGGCACAGTCTTCTCTCTCTACTGTACCCCCCCATTGCAATGCTGATATTTGCAGTTGCCTTTAGGGTAATTTCATGTGTGGTTTTGTTTTGTTTTGTTTTTTGGCATATGTTTGAAAAAACTACTACTAGCTCTGTTTAATCTCACTTTTTTTTAGTCAGTTGGTGATGTTCTTATTTAGCTCTAGCAATTTATTAAAAATTCTACTTTGTCCAAAGCTAGTTATTTTATACTTGGAGGGACCATCAGAGTATTTAATCTACATTACTGTCTGGATGTGATAATTTTTTATTGATGGACTTTTTGTGTATTCTCATACTATAAATAACTTTTTTGGGGGGAGTAAACAATCAGTGTATTTCTTCCATATGGCCCTTGATGGGGAAGCATAGCTTCAACATTATAAAGTGAAATATCCATGGTTTAAATAAAAAAAAAGCAGTAATTTCCATTCATCATAACATACTATCACAGACTCAGATTTCAAGGACTACTTAACCTTCCTTCTCTATTTCTGCAGGGCAGTGTCCTGCCTTTATCTGGTAGGCCAGGAAATTTTTCGGTAATTGTAGCCTTTCATATATATAGATATAGAAACTGAGTAGCTCTAAAAAGCCTAGTGGCTCTTCTTTTGTTTTGGAGTAGCCACATCTTACGTTGCTGTGATGAATGTCTGAAGTCATAATGAAAGAATATGACACTCAAAGTTCCTAGAGCACATTTCTCTCTTTCTCTCTAGCTTCACTTAGGTCTCTTCATCATGGATACCTTATATTATCTCCTAGTGACTGCTCAGAGTGATTCCTCATGAAAGTGTATTGTCATGTCTGGAGTCTAGGACATTCTCCCGGCATCTATTCCAGGAAATATATTTTGGTAATAGAAATTCTAAACTCACTATGTTTAGTATTGTTGGGTGAGAGATATTAACATATTTTGAGAAGCTTGGGCAAGAGCAAGTTTTGCAAATACCTTCTCTTCAGCAAAGATCCTACGGCATTGGTTGATTGTAGTCCCCAGACAAAAATGACCCTTCAGAGACTTAATCATAGAATATTTGTAATGGCTACTGATTACAAGATTACCTTTTGTGGTGTCCCAATCCGTGAGCCATTCCCTCTTTCCTGAGAACTAATTCACCACCAACACCATCACTTACCTACACACAGGGTCCTGGAAGCCACGTTCACACCAAAGGAGGTTGGCTGCAAAGAACTGACACAGGGTCAATCACCTGATCAAATGAGATCATCAATCAAATTCTTTCGTGGGGGGCAGGGGAATTAGAATTGAAAGACAAAAGAATTAGAGATTGAAATGTCAATGAAGTTAAATGCAGAGCTGTAGAAACAAAGTCCACAAAATGTTGCTGCTGTTGTCCAGAGTTGCCCTGGTCCCCACCTTCTGGAAGACCTGATTATTCTCTTTTACTGGGACAACACAAGATAACTTAGTGTGGTGTACCTGAAGATGTGCCACCTACATCCCTCTTCAGGAAAGGTCTGGCTGCCCTAACTTCTGAGAATGCTGTCAGCTCCTTCAGGCTTCCCCTCGGCTGCAGAGAGCTGCTTTACCCAAAGCTTACCCTTCCCAGGGCGGCCCATATCCATTCTGATCACACTGGGTGAATTTAGACCCATATATATCTGCAGCATAATTCTTTGTGAGAGTGACCAAGGTTTTGCCAGGACTACATCACACTTCATCTTCTCCCTCTGACCATTCCTAGTCCCACCCCCTTGCTTCCACAGGCGTGGATCCCGAATCAATTTTCTATATGCCAGATTCCCTCTCAGCATCTACTTCTGGAGAACCCAACCTGCAACACTCACTAGATGACCAACATTTTTCTTTTTATTCTTAAACTTAATTGAGTTATTTTTATTGTTTGCAACCAAGAGCGTTAATTAAGACATTCAATTTTGACACAGTGGGCAACATAGATTATCAGTAGGATGTGTAAGAACTTTGAGAACATCCTGGCTGCTTGGATGCTGAAAGTTTTTAAATTTTTCCCTTATAATAGCTGTTTTCTAGGTTCAGTTGAATTGGTATCCTCCAGTTGGAATTACACTAGCTTTTCTTTATAACCCCTCACTCTTTGGGTAACATTTTGAAAAAAGAAGAATAACTATTTTTGTTTATCTTTATAAACTTTTCATCTAACACAGTTATTGGAACATACAAAATACTCAGTAAGTGCTTCCTAAATTAATGAATGGAACTGACTACTATTTCATTTAGTTCCACTGTTTTAGCAGGAGGGTATCACCTAAACTGATTATTAGTGATAACATTTTGTACCAGGTAATTTCATGCTTCACATCTCTGTTGCCACCTCTTGCTCCCAATCCTTTCCACTCCTCACCTTTCCTCTGACTCACATGTCCACTGTTCCTCTTTTCTCTATCCTTCCCCTGTCGCCCCTAGAAACTATGTATCATGATAAACACACCCTCCCTACCCTCAGCCTCCTTCCTGAATACTTCTTTGCCTTCACTGTCCCGTGAGGATACCACTGCGCCTTGCAGCTCTCTGCCCCTTATCCTGACTGTCAGAGGCAATTTTGATATGCAAGCAAAGGTTTTCATGTTGATTGGTATCATGGGATCTTTATTCATCGCAAGACATGTCATATCATGTTCAGAGTGGCCAAGGCAAGAGACTTAAAAAGATTCTAGTACTTGTAATTCTAGCTTTGCATACTACTCTTGGGAAGTGTTATATATCAAAAATGGGGGTGGAGGGATCCATTCCAATGACCCCAAAGTGATTGCAGCAGTGATATATCAGTGTGGGGAATTTGGGAAGAAAAATAGAAGAAACTCTAGGGTTCCAAGTGTGAAGGGTTTTAATAAAGGAAATTAGACTTATCAATCATTGTATAGCAGAGGAGCATAAGTCAGGGATACCAGAGAGTACCTTATTTCTGAAACAGGAGATTCTCAACCGCTCACCTAGAAGGCATTGCAGATACTAAGAATCTTTGGGAAATATGTTACCTAGTCTACAAAAGTAAAACAGGTGGCTTCCAAGGATTCCCTGGAAATCTTGAATCCCACAAATCTGGCAGCAGAATACCAGTCTCTAATTTGCTAATGCCTTCTAAATCTTATATAAGTGCTTTTTATTGACTGACTGGAATCTGGAACACTAAGGGAAGGGGATTGTAGGCAATGAAGTTCACAGCTAACTTCTCTGAGGCAACGCAGTGATGAATTAGAAGGAGCCGGCAGTGATGCCAAGTTGCCAAAGGACTGGTCGGCGCATTTCCCACTGAGCCGCGGGAAAACCGAACACACTCACAAGCTAAAAGAGGCATCAGCTGAGCCATACTTTACCCAGGCCAGAAGTTAAGGTTTCATTTCTTCCTTTAGCCAGGTTACAGAGGCAGAAAAGGATTTGGGGCCCCAGAAAATAAAATCCACCAAGCAAATATCATATTGCCAGAATTAAGCAATTAATGTTGGCAATGTGAGGCTTGGCAAAGAAGCAATTTTTTTTTTTAAATCCTAAAATATTCACATTCCCTTTTTGGAACTTTATACAGCATGTGCCACTCCTCAATCTTTCTACTATTTCTGAATTGCACTAAAATGTTAATTAAATGAATGCAGCAATCAATCCTGGCAGGTTTTTCCCTTGGAATAGAGCAGAACTTAATTTATTTCTACTTAATTACCTCATTTCAGCCTTGCCATGTTTATTAATAATGAATATCTGTTCCTTTTTAAATGGCATTGATCACCAATTTCCACTGCTGCTCAGGAGATTTGACATGACAAATGTCCAGTACTGGAGGTTCAGAGTTATTGTTTAATTTCATATTCTTATAGCATAATCAATATTTTAAGCAATCCATAGGACAAATGTATCAAACAAGTTAGCAATACAGTACAAGAGCAGATTTTTAAAATATGTTTTTATTGATTTTAGAGAGAAAGGAAGGGAGAAGGAGAGAGAGGTATCGATAGGTTGCCTCCTGTGCACACCACAACCGGGGATTGAACCTGCAGCCTGGGCATGTACCCTGACCTGGAATCCAACTGGCGACCTTTCAGTGCATGGAATGATGCTCAACCAAAGCCACACCACACAGGGCAGATTTTTTTTTTTTTTTTTTTTTTTTACCTTTTCCAGCACATTTTGCTGAACCCTGAGGTCCAACTTGACTTTCATGAACTTGAAAATGAATGCATTTACATTCATTTCCTCCCCTGTTCTTTTTCTGGGTCCTGTTTCCATGCAAGAAATGTCACCAAGACTAATTGACCCATTTTCGGTTTAGGATAAATCACCCCAATTGATGTTTCTAGCCATCTTTTTAACAACTTTAAATGGTTAGAGACGGGTGAGGTGAAAGACATTTACTGCTTGCTGTGAGTGAGTGGTGTAAACGGTATTGATCTGCTATGAAGGGTTTACAGTAGCAAAACATTCAGCGTATTATTTAAAGTGTAAATACTGATTCAACTCATTTTTACCTATATCCAAACATCTGTAATGCAGTTTCACTCTTTTTTTCTTCTTTTGATGTTTTACCCAGTCCTCTGTATTTTTTGCCACAAGCAGTACTCAGATCTTGTCTATGACATCATTTGGGTTTTATTTTTAAAAGGTTAAAGCTATAAGAAGAAAAAATAAAAGGAAAAAAAGACTAATGGATAGCACCTAAGTTTATAATTAAGGCATAAAAAATAAAGAAGTCTCGGCTCTTTAGAGCTGATGCCAAGAAACAAGGCCTCGAAACACCTCCCCTTCAGATTATTACCACCTCCCTCCACCCCATTATAAAGTAAAAGTCTCCTCTAGTATGGTTTATATGGAAACTCTCAGAGAAACAGCACACAGGTACTGTTAATTCTCTCTGCTTGAGACAAGCCTTACTCGGTCAAGAGAGAAAACTGGGGTGTGGATCGGTCAGGATATGAGAGTATGACTAAGGACTGGTAGGACGGGAAGAGGGTCAAGCTGGTGGACCTGGGAAGGCATGACATGGAAGAAGACTTCCTTCTATTCTGCCAAATCAGCAGGAAGTGTGGTGAAGTGTAAGTGCCACATCCCCACTTAGATGAAGATAAACAACTACAGGCATTAATATTTTAAGACAAAACTCTCATAAAAGCATCTAATGAATCTGGGAAACTAAGACTACTTTCCTAGTTAAACAATTTCTGAAGTAATATAAAGGGTATTTAATTTTGCTGTGAAACATAAAAACACAGAGCTAAATACCTCTTTCCAACCCAACTCCCACTCCTCTAGTAGAGGAAACTGCTATCAATCACTTCATATATAACCTTCAGTTCTGTTTCAAATTCCACATAAATGGTACCACTTTATGTTTCCTTGTGATTTTATTATTATTATTTTTTTTACTTAGGATATCTTCTAAGGATGTACATAGTCTTTTATAAGGTGTTCCTAACAATTCAAGTGTCCCTTTTGATTAATGTGTATGCTATTTTCAACATATTTTTACCCTTAAAGACAATTATTCAGTTAACATTTGGGGATATATATTTCTGTGCTTATATGAGAGTGTTTCTATGTGAGAGATTCTTAGAAATGTAACACATAGGTAAATGTTTCATGTATTTTGAATTTTGGAAAATGCCACCAAATTCTTCCAAATGGGTTTTAAAATAATATGCCACCACAAAAGTTATCAGTGGTGTTTCCACCATTTTCACCAACACAGGATAGTATCAATTAAAAAAAAATGTTGCCCTACTGAATGAGAAAACATTTGATTGTTGGTTTAATTTTTATTTCCTAATGAGAGAAATTTAAGTTCTAGATACTCTTTTGAGATTTTTTTTAAAAAATTATCTTTACTGTTGAAAGAATTACAGATACCCCCTTTTTTTCCTGATTGACCCCTTCTACCCTGCACCCACCCCCTGCCCTAGGCCTTCACCACACTATTGTCTGTGTCCCTGGGTTATGCATTTATGCATATGAATTCTTTGATTAATCTTTCCCCACCCACCTTCTGAGATTTGTCAGTCTGTCCCATGCTTCTATGTCACTGGATCTATTCTGTTCATCAGTTTACGTCCTTTAGATTTCACATATAAGTGAGATCATGTGATATTTGTCTTTTCTGCATGGCTTATTTTGCTTAGCATAATACTCTCCAGGTCCTTCCATACTGTCCCAAAGGGTATGAGATCCTTCTTTACAGCTGCATAGTATTCCATGGTGTAAATGTCCCACAGCTTTTTTATCCACTCATTTACTGAGGGGCACTTGGGCTGTTTCCAGATCTTAGCTGTTGTAAATTGCGCTGCTATGAACATAGGGTGCGTAAATTCTGTCTGATAAGTGTTTTGGGTTTCTTAGGATATATTCCTAGAAGTGGGATCACTGGGTCAAAAGGCAGCTCCATTTTTAATTTTTTGAGGAACCTCCATACTGTTTTCCACAGTGGCTACCCCAGTCTGCATTCCCATCAGCAGTGTACTAGGGTGCCCCTTTCTCCACACCCTCGCCAGCACATGTCATTTGTTGATTTGTTGATGGAGCCATTCTGACAGGTGTGAAGTGATACCTCATTGTGGTTTTAATTTGCATCTCTCTGATGATTAGTGACATTGAGCATTTTCTCATGTGTCTCTTGGCATCTGTATGTCCTTTTTGGAGAAGTGTCTATTCAGGTCCTTTGCCCATTTTTTAATTGGATTGTTTGTCTTCCTCTTATTGAGTTGTATGAGTTCTTTGTACACTTTGGAAATTAGCCCCTTATCAGATGTATCCTTGGCAAATATGTTTTCCCAGACGGTGGGCTTCCTTTGTATTTTGAGGCTGTTTAATTTTGCTGTGCAGAAGCTTTTTAGTTTGATGTAGTCCCATCTGTTTATTTTTTCCTTTGTTTCTCTTGCCCTAGAAGATGTATTGGTAAAAATTCCACTATGTGAGATGTCTGTGACTTTACTGCCTGTGTTTTCCTCCAGGATTTTTATGGTTTTGTGACTTACATTTAAGTCTTTTATCCATTTTTAATTTATTCTTGTGTATGGAGTAAGTTGATGGTCTAGTTTCATTTTTTTGCATATACCTGTCCAATTTTCCCAGCACCACTTATTGAAGAGACTGTCTTTACTTCATTGTATGCTCTTGCCTCCTTTGTCAAATATTACTTGACCATAATAGTGTGGGTTGATTTCTGGGGTCTTTTGAGATTTTTAAATATGCTTTTAAAATATGCTTAGTGAAATTTAATTTTTAAATGTGCTTACAAGTCACTTGTATATCTTTTAACAAATATTTCCTGATCATATACTTAGCACAGTTTTCTGTTTTGTTGGGTGTGATTCTTCTAAATTAAAAGACTCTATTTCCCAAAATAATGTTCTGTCTACTCCATTATTTCTCCACTGATTTGAAATGCTACATTTATCATGTACTGTTTCTGACTTCTCATTTGTTCGTCAATCTGTTGTCTATTTTTCTAATTAACTGTAAGTATTTAAGAATTCTATTGAATTTTTAAATGTTGATTTTGTATGTAGACACTTAAATGAATTCTCATTATTTTTCAGATAATCCTCTTGGTTTTTCTAAGTAGAAAATCACAGACTAGTTTTTTCTTTACTATATTTATACCTCTATTATTTTTTCTTATCTTACTCCACTGATAAAGGCTTCCAGGACTATATTCAAAAGTACAGGTAATAGTGAAATCTTTGTGTGTTTTTTGCCTTCAATTGAACTAGTTCTAATATTAGCTAATTGAATAAGACTTTTGTTAGTTGCTGGTAGATAGCACTCAATCTGGTCAAAGAACTTTCTTTTTATTCTTAGGAGGATGTTTGTTTTCTTGCTATCTGAAATGCATGTTGATTATTATATGATGTTTTTCAACATTTACTGAGATAGCAAAATAGGTTTTCTTCTTTAAAAAGTTAATTTATGATTTGTATGTAAAAGAAAAAACCCTTTCTACTCCTGACACATCCTAGCAATTTTTTGAAGATTCATAACTTGGTAATAATTTGTTATTCTTTTATTATAATGTTACATTAAATTGGCTAATATTTATTTAGAAGTGTTGAATGTGTGTTAATAACTGAGAGTAACCTGTAGTTCATGTGTGTGTCTCTGTGTACACAAATGCTTATTTATTGTGGGTATGAAGGCTATGCTAACATCAAAGAATTATTCATAAAAATTTCCTTTATTTCACATGTCTTGAAATGGTGTTTCACAAATTGGCTGATTATTATCACTTTGTGCACTTTCTAACAGTACAAATTTTCTGACATTTCTTTGAAGATTGCAATTCAGTAAGTCTAATGCATTTTAGGAATATACATTTTAATAAAATCTTTAAAAGATTATTAGTTGGAAGATTTGAGAAGTTATAACCTGTGAAATTATTTGAACATTGGTTATATATTTTTAAGTTTGTCAACTTTCATCTATAATTTCAGCCAGATTAAAAATTAATATTAGGATAGATCTCTCTTTCCAAACTATGGGAGAAAAATTTTAAGGCAGAAACCCATAAAGACAAAGAGAAAGGGAAAGAAGACAGCAACACAATAGCTATAAAGCAAAATAATGTGTGAGTGATAATTAACTTATCAGTCCTAGGAAAACTAAGTTCTAAGTCAACAACAGGGAAACCAGAGAAGCAAATTATATCACAAAAATCCCCAAAGGCTTAAGAATAGGCAACACATTAGTTGTGGGAGTGGGAGACAGTAATGGGATTATCATAAATCTCTTGAATGTTCTCACATTCTGTCTCTAACAAAAGAGACAGGAGGGCAGGATCCTTAGGATGGTGGCATGGAGGTCTCGGGAAGACAGCTGTGCAAAAGGCCTAGAAGTTATGCAGTCCATATTGGGGGTCAGAAAGCTCTTGATGAGACATCATTGGGAGTATGAAATTAATAGAAAATAGGCTTCAGTGTATGAAGAGTTTTACACAAAGAGAGTTTGGAGTTCCTTTTTTTGGATGTGATACCAAAAGCAAAGGCAACAAAAGCAAAACAAACAAGTGAGGCTACATCAAATTACAAAACTCTGCTCAAGGAAGGAAATGGTCAACAAAATGAAAAGGCAACTTATGAAATGGGAGAAAATATTTGCAAATCAGACATGAGATAAGGAGTTAATGTCCAGAATATACGGGGAACTAATACAATTCAATACAGAAAACATTACCCAATTAAAAAATGGGCAAAGAACCTGAGTAGACATCTTTCCAAAGAAGGCATACACATGGCCAATGGGTACAAGAAAAGGTGCCCAGCATCACTAATCATTAGGGCAATGCTTAATGAGCTATCACCACAACGAGGTATCACCTCACATTTGTTAGAATGGCTATTGTCAAAAACACAAGAGATGACAAATGCTGAGGAGGGTGTGCACACTGCCGGTGGTAATGTAAACTGTTATGGCCACCATGGAAAACAGTATGGAGGTTCCTCAAGAAATTAAAAATAAAACTACCATGTGATCCAACAAATCCACTTCTGGGTATATAGCCAAAGAAAATGAAATCATCTAAAAGAGATATCTGTGCTCCCATGTTCACTGCAGCATTATTTACAGTAGCCAAGGGATGGAACTAATCTAAAGTGTTGTGGATGAATGAATGAATCAATAAAATGTATGTAGATATATGATATCTTTGTACCTATATCACCTATATCTATATAACAGAATATTATGCAGCCTTTAAAAAGAAAGAAATCCTGTCACTCGCAACAACATGGATGAACCTAGAGGGCATTATGCCATGTGAAATATTCCAGACAGAGAAAGGCAATCCTACATGGTATCACTTATGTGTGGAATCTTAAAAAAAAAAAGAAAAAAAGGTTGAATTCATGGAAAAGTGGTTGCCAGGAGCTATAGGGAGGTTATTATATGGGTACAGACTTCCAGTTATAAGTTCTGAGGATCTGTTGGAGGAGATCATTGGAAGGACATGATTGCTGGTTGACTCTCAAGCTGGACCCAGAAATTCAGAGGCTCATCACCCTGCCCTCACCGTTTCCACACTAGAAGCTGTTGCAAGGACGCCGCCTTGAGAGAGTAAGGGGCTGTTGAGACCATCTGGGCTGAGTATGTGACTAAAGCCAGGCAAGGCCTCTCTAGCAAACTCTTAAGGTTCTGGCCAGCAGGAGCAGAGATCTATTTATCTTGCAGCTGCCCGAGACAAGCGTCATATGTAAGTTCCCTTGCTTATTAATAAGGCTTATTAATAACATATGGCTTGTTAATCCTGCCACCTAACCATTTAGAGTGGCGTGCATCTTTTTGTTTTATGTTTTGCCTTATTTTTACCTAAATTCTCAAAAATGAGTATTTCCCCATCTTATTATGAAGTGGAACAAACTTAAGGAATTTTAAAAAGAAAAATGAGGCATAATGGAAACTTTTATCCATCTCTGCAACCCGATTCCAAAATTTTAGTATGGAATGTCTATTTCAGTGTTTGAGTGCATTATCCTTAGGATGAGAGTGTCTAGGAATAAAGGATCTCTAATTGGAAGGCTTCATGGCTATTTATTAGTCCAACAAAGCATGCTGCTTCCAGTGACAGGAACCTCACTACCATCTATTTTTGCTGGAGGAGCTGTGCTCTTTTCTGCACCTTTCCAAAGGACCAGAGCTGTGTGTGATTCCAATGTAAACTGACAATAAAGGAGACGAATTAGCATAACTGACTGTTTCAGTTATGAAGATTAAATAGCCTTTTATTGCAGATGTTTGCCAAGGAAAATGCTCCCCGGTGGAAGACTCTAAGCAGTTAAGATAGATTTGATGAGGGTTTTAATTGCTGTTATGCAACTGGTAATGGAAAGTTTTTATTAAATGTCATGCAAGAGTCAATCGATAGTTTAGAAGAGAAAAGCTTCTCTCTAATGTGGACCTCGGGCTTTTCCAACAGTAGTTTACCAGCAGGGGCAGTTTCATCAGCAACCACAAATATTTATCAAGTACCCAGTATGCATAAGGCAATATCATAAATGTGTTGGCGACTGTTGGGGATTAGAAACAATAAGCCCATGCTGTGGAAGATCTAATAATTTGAAGCAAGCAAATAGATACCATGGAAACCAAAATAAATATAGTTGTATCCATTTGTATATACATGTATATGCATTCCACTTAAAAGCAATTCAATATATAATGTCAAGAATCAGAATAAGAGATACAGCTCAAATATATACAAAAATAGCATTTTCTTTGCAAAATGATTTGTTATAAAGATTTTTGTTCATTTATTTTTTTTCTTAGTAGCACAATGGGAAAAGCATTTGGCTGAAATAAAGAAGTCTTGAGTTCTAGACTCTAGCTGGTGTATTTCCTAACTTCTCTGGGTCTGAGTGCTCATCTGTGAAATGGGGCTTTGGATGAGCTTTAGAGGACTTTTGCTAGTTCTAAGGTTCCATGAAGGAGTAAGCAGCCCTAGTATATGCGTATAATAATTTATTTTGTAAAATTATTTTACATAACTTTAGGGTTCCATTCATTGCATAAAGTGTATACAAATAAACATAAGAATCATATTTTGCAGAAAATGCATGTATTTTAAAACTAAAATAGAAACTTGATCAGTTGGTATTTCCCAGATCCCCAAACTCTGCGAGATTATCTAAAACAATTCTTATCAAATTCAGCATACTGTCTAACCGGTCTCTTCCTATTGGTGTCACATTCCCCTATCTGCTCAATGAGCTATGTTGGGAAGTAAAAAGCATGATGCTTTTTAAAAAGCATGCTGCTTCCTAAAACAGGTGGTAGTAGAGTATGAATCATTCTGTGCCATGCTGTAGTTTTGTGATCTACCAAGACTGAATCAGCAACTTGACTCCTGAAAACAAGTGGCTGAGATCGAAGGAGATTGTTGGATTTAGAGTGCGAAGGCCTACATTCAGATCCTAACTCTACCATTCCTTAGTTCTGTTAATTTAGGAAAATTGTCTACTTATCTGAGTCTATTTGCCCAGTTTAAAGGACATAAGTATCAACATTATTGAAAGTGAGATCATCTACAGATTTCTAGACTGCAAGCAATTGTATGTGTGTATTTTTTTAAATCATTTTAGGCAGACATTTCAGAACTCTTTCCATATTCAAAAGGATTTTGTTTAGCTCTCAATCCACATTAGGCAATATGCTAGACAATTCACTAAGAACCTATCACTTAATCCATAAGAGTGGCACTGAATTTTGTACCCAGATTAAAAATTGAATAGATATAGAATACTTCATGAGGATTCGGTGAAAGTGAAAGCAATGGTTAGTGGGTTACTGTTTTTGAGGAGGAAGCTGCTGTAGCTTCTTCCAATTTACAGATTTGCCATGAATTGAAGCTCTGGAAATGAAGGAGAATGTCCAATGCATGGATCTATTTATAGCTTAGTTACCAGGATTACCACAAAGTATCACTGCATTTTTAACCCATTCTCTCTAATCCTCGAGATCTAGGATGTATTTAAAGGCAAGCAGCTATGTATATACAGGTTAGAGGGCTGTGTTAGAGCCATTGTCGATGGAAAAGATGTCAGAACTGAGAGGAAATGCACAACATACATGAAGGGAGGCCTGCTGTGAGCTTCTGGATCAATTATTTAGCAAGTGTAGTTACTTCACCTTCAGAGTATAGTAAACATAAACATGGCAATTCTTTTCTGAAAGATGACATATAAATGAAGGGAACATTACAGATCTGCCTACTATGTACCAGACACTTTACCAGAAGCAAAGTAATTTATATACAGTATTTCATTTTGCCCTATCATCGATCCAAAGAGGTGACTTCTCATTTTACATATGAAGGAACTAAGGCTTAGGAACATTAAGTCCTGTAGTTAACAACAGTGGCATTTAAACCTAAGTCTCCTATAATTCCATACCCAAGATTATTCCTGGGGATCTTTTAGGTTCCCAGTGGGATGACTTCTTATCCATCCATGGACTCACTATCATTTTGATTCTACTTGACACGTAGGTAAGGAGGTGCCTACATTCCCCTTTAAAGGAACTCTGGGATGTTTTCATCTCAAGTACATTGCTTCCTGTTAACTGCACATTTAGAATTTCATTGGAATTTGGCTTAAAGTTGGTTCCTTCTGTTAAGAAATTTCCCAGGAAAGGCCAACAATTTGTTAGCAGGCTCAGAACTCTGGGTAGATTAGATCATTGTTCCCCTACTCTCCATGCCCTCCCTGCGTGAGCGTTACACATCCATACCCTTTGTCATCTCACCTTACAGTCTGCTCTTTTCTCTCCCATGCCCTTGACATGAAGTTGGACCATGAAACTTTCTTTGGCCAATGAAATGTGGAAGAAGTGACCGTGTACCAGTTCCAGCCAAGACCATTACAGGCATGCAATATATTCCCACTCGTCTTGTCATGCTCTGCCTTTCCCCACGAGGGGAACACGCCTAGGTGGCGGCTGGTCCTAAAAGGATGAGAGGAAAGTGGAGCAGACCCGAGTCGAACCTGCTGCCCAAAGTAGAGCTGCCTGTAGCCAAGCACAGAGCACTTGATCCACAGACTCACAATAAATGGTTTTCAATGGAAGCCACTGAGATTGGGGATATAATACAGAATTATGGTTGCAATAGTTTAACAGTAGTGTGTATGAGTGAATGGGGCTTTGTTTAAAGGAGAGTTTTTGTAGATGAGAGAGTAGAGAGATCAGGATGCTGCCTGTTTTCCGGTAAGGGAAGTGGGGAAGAAGTCAGAGGATATGATTAATGTAGGAGAAAGCAGAAGAGGGCCCAAGAAATGACAGTGTGCTCATCAGGTCTTTGGAGATTGGGGGGTAAGAGAGCAAGTGCCTGTTGTGTGACTTGGTCCTTGTGTGGCTTCCTTAAGAACTTAAGTGACAAATATAAACTTCTTCTTGTATGAAAACATTGAGAGTGACAGCTTCATTAAATCATGCTGGCAAACCTGTTCTTACAAACTCTGGAACTGGTAACTCACACTCCAAGTTCAGGGGCAAAATTGTTTAATAGGCTAGAGAACCTCCACATTCAATCTCCTGCTCTGTAGCTAAAATTACAGTGCTGTTGGGTAAAGCAGGATGTCTGAAAATTATCTGTGATGAGTTGCATGTCTAAAGAGAAGGTGCCAAAAGCAGGGAAAGAAGGGGATTTTTTTCTTCTGAAATGACTTAATTTCTGTAGTGCCCTAATAAGTATGCTCTGCTTGATGGGCTGATGGCCGGCTGCATTATGCCTGTTTGTTTCTCTACTGCCCTTCAGAGCCACAATAGCACTTCAGATAATGGCTACAGTGTAATTGCCATTACACAGATGTTATTTGGTCAGATGCCGCTCATCTCTCTGGCTCCTGAACATCTGATCTCTGCAGCATCACACATTGTCATTCGGGTGGGAAGAAGCAGGATTTCCGAAGCTTATCTCATTTTCCAAAACAAACTTCTTAAAATGACAATAAGTACTGACTTGCTTGTGAAGAAACAACAACAGGAACTGTATGGGGAAGAACCTAATATTTCATTTACAGAGAACTGGCTAAATGGTTATCCTATATCCACATAAAGAACTACCAAGCCACCATAAAATATGATAATATAGATTGATATTTACTGATTTGAACATATATACATGTCCCAATTCATCAGTGAAAAAGCTTGTTGATAAATAGTATATGTAATATGACTATTTTTATTATACCACTTTGTGTGTGTGTATATGGGTAGGATATAATATAACCCAATATACATTCAAAGTCAACAGCATTAAAGATGCCAAAATTTTATTAGTGGTTATATCTGAGTAATAGGATTTAAACTTGTGTCTCATACTTTCCCTATCTTCTTTATGTTATGAGTACTACTTTCTATAACCAAAAGAATAAATATGTTTTATTTTCAAGAAGTAATGAAATATGTCTTTAACTTTTTATAAAATTTTGTATGTATTTTCCCTTATTCTAAGTAATGTAAACCTGCCATTTTTCTTCATGTATGGCCAGAGTAGAGATAAATTTTCATAAATGGACTAGGATGATTTGTAGATCTTTTAAAAAGCCACCAAACACCTGCTACTTATACAGGGTATACACTGTAAAATATGCTTCATTAGGCTGAATTCAAATACCTTTCCCTGGAAAGGTGGAAATACAGTCAATCATTCATTCAAGAAACACAGTCAATATCTGGAGCAAAGCCCTGTTCTTCGTATTGGAGAGGACCCCAGTGGAGTAGTAATCACAACTCTCTACGGCTTTCTAACATCTTTCCTGTGCAGATCACTTGTGGTCCTCATAGTTTGAGGTGCACTAGGCCGAAGTATGATTACTTTTCAGACAAATGACCTGAGGCTCATGTCTTTGAAATGATTTGCACACAACTGCATAGCACCACCGCTCTCCAGATTTGCAGCCATATTCTGAGCCCCTTTGTCCAGCATTCTTGGCATTCCAAGCTTCATCAAAGCAATGGAAGTCTCTTTTATATTTTATTTCATTTTTTCTATCTCACTATAGTTGCCTTCTGAACTTCGCTTTCCACTGAAGGGCTATTGCTGTCTAAACAACTGGGACCAGTCCTCTGGAACTGGATTAGCTCTTCAGCTGGATTACACTGGCAAAATCTAACTGGTCATTAATATCCTATAAATAAGTTCATAAGGGTATCTTAACAGCAGGTCCAGAGCCGATAGGGGAAGAAGGCAGAAAGCCAAGAAACCAGGGTGGCAGATCTGAGCAATAATCTAGAAGCCAGTGAGTGGCTACATGGCTGCCTGGGATTCTGAAGTACTGTTTGTTGATTCCCCAGCATTCAGTCTACCCCAGAGATTAGTGTAAACTTGTACAAGCAATCTCTTTCCCTAGCCCAAGAATTTGTTTAGAAAATAACAAACAACACAATTCTGGTGAGTAAAAGGTGGGGGAAAATTTGGAAGCCTTCTAGTAAATGTTTCCTTCACCTATAAAGCAGACACAAAAAGAGTGACTCTTCATTCTTCCTCTCAATGCTCTGTGAAGGAAGGTACAACCTGGGACAGCTGCAGCCATTTTATGACCAAGAGGAACCAGCCTGAAGTCAAAGCCTTTCATGAAAGGAATTTGGTGGCAGTATGGATGAGCCACGGAGTCAATTAGCCTTGAACTCTGAGTTGCTGACATCCTGTTATGTGAGAGAATTCATTTCCTCATAGCTGAAGCCCATTACATTTATGGTTTTCTGATATTTGCTGTTGATAGCCTGCAAACTGATATAAGTTCCTGGGAGAGGAGAGTGGAATCATGAGAGGGAAAAATAGGAAGTCCCTGGTAATAAAAGCTCTTACGTTAGTTTTTCTCAGAAATGGTCTTGCCTGACAATACATTGCAATACAGAACACTGTAGCTCAGAACTTCTCAAACATGAATGTAGATCCTCCTGGGAAGCTTGTTAACATTCAGGTTCTGGTTCAGTAACTAGCTCCCAAGTGAAGCTGGTGTTGCTAGTCTAGAGCACACTCAGAGTGATAGCAAGATTGTGGAGAGCAAGGAATTGAATGTTGAAACTTACCTATCGATTTAAGCTCTAAAAGCCTTCTCGTCATATTTGTAATACTTCATAAATTACAAATCATGATATAAGAGCTCTCAGTGATGATGAGGGTGAAAAAGGCCACTGCATGTCCATACAGATGATATGTGTTGTGAGGTGGTCGTGCGCATGGATTCTAGAATTAGCCAAGTAGAGCCAAATCCTGGCAGTACCTCCTACAACCTCCATGGCGTCAAACAAATTACTTAACATCTTTCTACCTCAGTTTTCTCATCTGTAATTCGGATGTGTTAACAGTACCAACCTTATGGAGTTATTCTGGCCATGGAACGAGATAATAAACAAGCAAGGTGCTCAGAGGTGCCTGCCAAATAATCAATGTTTTACTCACAGCAGCAGTAGTAATATCCTGCACAGCCATAAAGTTTTCTTTTGATTTTCTTTCTTCAATTGTGCCCAAACTCCTCTCTGCACTGAAACTTTTCTTTGAGTTTTCTCTACTGCTTCTCCTAAAATGAAACCTGGTTTCACCCTAGTAATTCCACTCCTATACGCTGATCACTGGTAGCGTGGAAAACACCATAACCCAAGGGTCTCACTGTTGGCTCTAAGGCCACATATAAAATATAGAAGAGTATAGAAAGAGTTAAAACATTAATTTGGGGTGATATTGGCATATTGCAATCCAATCTAGGACCATAGAGCGAGGCTATTCACATCCACTCAGCACTGTGCATGAGAATTCTGTGGACAGCAGGAAAACTCTCCCCTTTGGACCTGTCCTCTCATCTCTTCTCCTTCTGTTCCCTGCACCAAGGTCTTTCCTTTTCTTGGGTTTATCCCTCTGAGAGCTGTAGAAAGCAAAGACGTGAATTTATTTTTATCTGGTTCTGCTTCGAGATGGCATTTGGCTGGATTGAGCTTCTTAACCAACAGCCTTTCTCCTTCCCACCCATTCCCTGACTTTATTTTCAACTACTGCAACTTCCATGTTGATGAAGAAATTAGAGCTCTAATTTCTAAATTCCTCAGCTCTTTGACTTAGTTTCTTAGATTTGCATTTCCACTTCTCTTCAACTACTACACAAAGTTAAATAAAATCATTGCTCAAAGGTGCTCTACCTTCACAATTGATGTCCCATAACTCCATGCTTCCAAACCCAATTTCTTATCTGTCACTTTGCTTAACCTCATGGCACTTGAGGTTTTTCCTGACCCCGGCCCCCGCCTCATGCATGAGCTTCCTTCTGGTTTTCTTGGATCCTCCAATGAACTCCGACTCAGCTATTCAATACTAATGTCTTGATTGCTTTAGAAGTTGCTGCTCTCCTGCTCTTCAATCCTGTTCCTTTTGTCAGTACCCAACTCTGTGTCACAACAATAATTCTGTTTCTGTACTTATAAGCTCTGAGCTTCACTGGAGAAACTTAAATAACAACCAAACAAACCACCAACTAGAATCAGTATAAAATGGATTCTTGTTAACTCCCTATCACATTCCCGACAGCAGCTGTTTCTAACATTGTCCCACATTTTTCAGGCCTCTGATCTCACTCCTTTCTTTTAGAGCAGTGTTTCTCAAATGTTGATATACAAACATATCTCTTGGGAACCTTGTTAAAATAAAATTTCAACAAATAATGCTTGCATGGCTGGTTTAGAAACCATTCTTTTGAGTAGGAAGTTTGTACATTTCATCCCTTTATGCTTTTTCTCGAACTTTGGTCAACAAAAACTATTTTCCTTTTGTCTTATATCTTCAATCTCTTCTGCACTATCCCCTTCCCCTAGGCCCACAAGCATACTAAAGTCTAGCAAATATAACCTTACACTAACTCTATTTTTTAAAGTAACATTTCCTAAAATGTGTTCCGTGAAAGAAATATCTTTCAAGGTATATTATTCCATGCAAAAACTGGATTCTGTGTCAAATACATTTGGAAATGCTTTGTTAAATGTAGTTCAAATTTTTTCTTTATGAAAGTATTTTCTAGACATATTTGCCTAAGCATCAACTCTAGAGCCAGTTTAGTAAATACTATTCCGAGAACTATTATCCCAATTGCCCTTTTTTTCCCCAAGGCACGGTTTCTCCAAACTGTGGATTGCCCTTAAATCCGTCAGTTCCTCGTGAGTCAGTAAGCCCTAGCACCTGAGCTTTCGCTCACTATTCAAATCAAATTGCTCCTTCAAATAAAATTATCTATTGAACACATTCCATTTAAATTGCATATTCCTGTACATTTGGGGGAAATTAAAAAAGTAAAATTACCCATAATTCCATTACCCAGATATAATGATGGTTGACATTGTTTTACATATCTTTCCAATGTTTTGACCACAAATGTATGTTTATGCCTACATGCACACATACCATATATAGTGTATGTACATGTATATGTTTGTGTGTATGTGTGTGTATACATATGCATATGCACATATATTGTGTTTTTGAATTGTATGTACTATGTAACAAAGTAAACAATTTTTCTCTTAAGAGCTGTTATCACGTTCTTGGCTCTGGAAAGTGCTATAGTAAGTCCTTCAGTAGAAGATGAGCCCCTGAAGGGGTGAAAGTGCTGTTTGTAATAGAGGGGAAGTGTTTCCATTTCCCATGAGGCTTTGAGAAGGGCTGGCTGTAGTGGTGAGAGGGGAGAGGAGTTGTGGTTAGGGCAGAGCTGTATGGTGTGTGGTATTATCCTCCCTTGAGCTTAAAACACTTTAAGAATGCTTTGAGCAGCTTCTTTTTTGTAAGAACTGGTGGAGGAACTGAGTTTCTTGGCTACATTCATATGATACAGCACCCAAATAGCACATGAGAGAGCAAGAGCCCAGACACAGAGAAAGATATGAAGACAAAATCACTGAAGTAGTACACATGTATCTTGGGAAAGATTTGAATAGTCGTAGACATTAGAGTTGGAGGTCTAAAGCCAAGATTACTTATATACTTGAAAACAAAGAAGCAGCTATCCCCATTAGGAAGATGAAGTATATATTTGTGTATTATATGCTGCTATTGAATATCTTACAAAAATTATATTCAACATTTCAATCTGCTTTGTATTCTGAAAACCAAGTTTTCAATTTTGTTGGATGGACCAGTCATTGATTTTTCAGCAGCCCAATCTTAATATGTGTGTGCAATTTTAGATAAGTGATTTTAATAAAACTATTAAAAATATGACCATATAGCCCTGGCTGGTGTGGCTCAGCTGGTTGGAGTGTCATCCCATGCACCAGAAGGTCACCGGTTTGGTTCCTGGTTGGGGCGCATGCCTGGTTGTCAGGCTTGATCCCCAGTTGTGATGTTGTGTAGGAGGAAGTTGATTGTGTCTTTCTTGAATCAATCTCTCTCTCCCTCTCTCTCTCTTCCCCTTTCCCTCCCTCTCTAAAAAAATTAATTAAAGAAACAGCTGAATTTTAAAAATATATATATACCATATCATATAAGCTTTAGTAAGTTGGAATCTTGGGCTTGATGCACTAACATGTTAGTGTTAGACATTGTAATGAGCCTCAGCATTAGAGTCATCCTATCCCATCTTTCCAGCCTCATCTCTCCCTATCCATCACTTCCTCTCCTACTTCCCCTAATCTAAAGAGATCTCAAGGACACACACCAAAAGCTCTAGGTACACTCCAGTCCTTGGCAACTCCAGAATGGCAAAGCCCTTCAATACCCGTTGTATTCCTGTTTGTGATGGCTGTCTCCAAGGTACCCAACTCAACCACTGTCTGCTTAAGGAAGCCTCCCTTCAGTCCCTCCAGGCAAGATGAATGGTTCAATTTCCTCAGCTTGCCCAGCGTTTTATTTATATCTCTATTATAGCAGTTATCACGTTGCCTTTTAATTATTTGTTTACATGCATTCTTCTGGCTAGAGGTGGGAGGGAGATGATTCAATATTATAAAATATGAACGCATTCTGAATCTGTTTATGATTACTAACAACCATAATGCCAAAGCTAATGTGATGACTATAATATGCTAGGACATGTAACAGCAGTACTCTGCCCCAGCTATTACACCTGAACAAATGTGTGCATACTTTTTCTCTCTCTTTGTTGCTTTCTTCTTAGTTAGTATTTGGATAATGCTCTATGATCTGTTACGCCATGCATTTTCCTCTCATGTGACCTCTAGCATAGTGAATCTCAAATAGCAACATGCAGATAAACTGCCCAGGCATTTTGTTAAAATGAAGATTCTGATGCTGTTGGTCTGGGGTGAGTCCTGAGATTCCGCATTTTTATTAGGCTTCCAGGAGATACCAGGACAGCTGATGTGAGGCTCGGGAAAACATGTTTCTATTGCTGTGAATTGAATGCATGTGAAGGTCCGACAGAAAATTTATACAGAAAGAATTTATATCTCAGATGAGGTTTGAGTTCTAAACTCAGCCAGCACTGCATATAGTTAAAATTATCTTTGAAAAGATCAAAGACAGTTGCCATGGTTGAGAAGGGCACAGTTTCCTCAATAAGTTCTATAAAACATTAGGTTAATCCTTTAATGTTTGACAACTGACAAGAAGTCAGTGAAATGCTGGGTCCATGAAGACTGTGTATCCAGGCCTTACAGTCCAACCTTTTTTCTGTTTCCTGGCTAATATTTAAAACTAGAAAAACTATTTCTAACCAACGCTGAGAGGGCATTTTATTAACTGTCTTATCTGCAGAAATGTGATAATTCTTTGGCTGAGCACCATGTAAAGTAATCATTTTACCTGTAGAGATCATGTTGTACAAAAATAAATGATAAATCAGTAAACAAATAAATATTTTTAACCTCTACAATTACAATGCTTACTCTCAGATAGGCATGTGGGAACTGAGACTGCTGTGGAGAAAACCCCTTCTAGCTTCCCATCTTATGCCCATCCTTGGGTATAGGCTCACTGAGTAGAAGGGCAAGCAGAACTCACACTAGGTTAATTGTTGTCATTCTCTCTTTCTCTATTTTTTTACTCAAAGGGCATAGTTACACGTGTATAAATCATATGTATGTAGTTTCAGTGTTCTCATAATATCAATGCCAAGCACATGTAAGCTTTTTATGTACTCCTGCCATCTATAGATTGAGACCAAACGTTCAGGATTTCTCAAATAGACAGGCTGTAAGTCAAAGCTTGCAAAGCAGTAGAGTGGAATACAGAAAGCCTGTCATGGAATATTAAATAGCCTATATACATGTTTATGCTGAAATCTATAAACCTGTGATAAGTTCCCAGTGATAAGCCAATATAAGAAAGTCTACATGATATTTTCATAATTTCTCATTCCTTTTATGGACTATTTATTAATAGAAGAACCGGGTACCTGTCGATTCTTTATTATCATTTGATTCCTGTTCTCCCTTAGGGTGTAGTTGGTCATGAGTATTAGACAATTTTGGAGTATTCATTTTACATTTGCAAATAACAGCAAAATTGATACAGTTTTATGTCATTCTATTAGAGACCAATGAACTTTTCAGGCATGTAATTAAAGAGTAGGCAATAATCAATTTCCCTATAATATATTTTCACACCATTTCTTCCTTTCCTGTTACCTGTATCACTTTACACAAATCAATTGAATTTTTGAAAAAGATAGATCCTTTCTAAAAAAAGAAGCATGATTAGCCATTCTTACCTCCCAATCTCAGAGTCAAACTGGACTAACAACCTGCTCTTAATGTCTCTGAGCAAGCTTATCCAGCCTCCTGCCTAAGAGCTTAGCCTAGAGACGACTGAAAATATTAAGATATGAAAACACTCTGGAACTATAATAAACAACTCAGCAATATACCTTCTAAGGTGGACAGGTTCTTGGTAGGCAGCCTTAATTATTGCAATCACTTTTAGGTGTTCTAATGCACTCAGCTGAATTATGCACCACACTGCTTCTGAATGACACAGCCATTTCTGACTCCATTAATATGGAAGATTTCAGCCAAATGCTCTTAAACGATAGCTTCTCTTTATTTGTAATTTCAGACTCTATTGATTTCCTTCTGTTCCCTTCATTATGATTTCAATTGATTACCTTGGCAACTGCAATAACAATGATTGCACTTGACACTGTCTGAGACTCTTGAGATGGTATTTGAATAGGAATGGTATAATTTGGGAGAAAGTGCCTGCAAGAACCTGTCATTAACAGTACACTTACACTTTACTTTTATTGACTTTACTCTTTTTTGAGTAGGCTCTTGTCACTGAGTTGGCTGTTAACAGGGCCACAGTAGTAGTTCAGATTTCTGCAGCTCTTGGGAGGTTAAGGATTCTTATTATTAAAGAGAATAGGATGGGCTTGCATAGGCATACACACATAACATGTGGAAATATAATGTGTGCGTGCATGTGTGTGCATATGAGCATGTGTGTGTGCGTGCGTGCGTGCGTGTGTGTATGTAACTGGTGCTGTTTTGCCAGTTCTGCCAGCTCCGTGACTTGTCATTCAGGTCAACATACCAGCTGGGTTGGGGTGGTGGTTGAACTTTTAGGGCATCATAGCTCAGATTAAAGAGTCCAGCTAAGATTTAATAAAGAATTCTACACAATGTCTTTATTAGGCTCTTAAGAAAGGAACAAACAAAATGGCTTTATGTCATTGTCACACCACATAATTGAGAAGTCAAAGGCTCAACTGTGGATTACAAGCTGTGAATTTTATGCAGGCTCTTACTTCTCTACTTTAGTTCAACTGGTCCTTCCTGAAAGACTGTTTTCTGTATTAGACTCCTGGAGAATATCAGCTATGCAACATGAGGACATCTATGGTCACACTTTCCTGTTTCTGTCTTTCAGTGTTGTTTTAATTAAGTAGCCACCCATTTATCCTGTTGATAATAGCCCAAGTCTTCTGGAATAGGAGAAGCTATTAGCCAAGTTGCAGGGCTACATGAGAATTTAGGGATACTAAGTTTTGGCAACTTTCTGCTGATAAGCCATGCTCTATTCATTCTTTGGAAAATACGTAACACTCTGATTTCCCCCCAAAATTGGCTAATTTATATGAGAATAATCATGAATTCTAGGCTCATCTCTGCTATGGACTGTGTGACCTTCTGCAAGTCAGTTACATCTCTAGACCTCAGTTTACTCATTTGTAAATCAAGAGGATTGGATTCAATGATGTCTAAGGTTCTTTTTAACTATATTTTTATAAAATATTTGACAAGGTAACTTGGTGAGCCAGCTTATTATATGTAGATGTAATTCAATTTAAATAGGGTAGAAAGTGCCTGACATAAAACGTGCATAGTGTTTGTAGAATCTGCAAATTTTAAAAACAAACAAATAAATACCAAAGAGGTTTCCTGAGTTTAAGCTATTTTCTCTTCCTATTCAAAATCATCCATTTTTGCCCATCTGTATAGCTCCATTGCTTTCATGGAGCTGAAAGCTAATTAGATTTGATCAACTATTTCCTGTTTAGAAAACATAAGATTCTAGTTCCATCCCAAGTACAATCAGTTTCTAGTTTGGCATTTATTAAATTTGCCCCCAGTGGGGCATGAGTATTTATGTATGAGAATTGGCCATTGCCAACTTCATATCAGAGAATGTTAAACAAGATTTTCAGGGTCACACAGTGAATGAGCTGAGACTTCAAGTGACACAAATCCTGAGGAGACACTGTGAAGGTTGGCCAGTTAGGATTTTATGAGTTGGTTGTATATTATATCTTTTATCATGGAGTGTGAAACATGAGGAAAAATAACAGATAAAGGGCAGTCTCTAAAGGAAAAAAAGGGAGAGGAAAGAAGAGAAGGAAGACTCCAGGGGAAGGCTGATTAAGTCAGGTTCAGCCTCCAGTTCTCCTGTCTAAGAAGTCTGCTTTTCGCATAACTGTAGATTCTCATTTTGGCTTTGACATGGCTCATCCCTCATCACTGCCGGAAGTTAAATCAGTGTCTTCTGAATGAAAAGTCTTCATGTTTACCATGTTTAAGGATGACAATCATTCACCAGCCTCAACATTCAGACTTGCTTGTCAGTTGGTAATCATACCACCAGCAGCCCCAAAAGGAATCTGAAGTAAGCAGTAGATGGATGGATGGTGACAGCTAAACTCCTTGAGAACACTGAAGAGTCTGGGGAAGGTATAATTTTAATCACAGGAGCCTCACCTTTCTCTTTAACAAGCCCTACCCCCTAACACAACCTCTACACATGGGGGTCTTAGATGGTTAAGAGAGGGTTGGTGACAACCACTTTATGAAGAAACACTGCTAAAAGATTAGGAGCATAGAAAAGAGATTTAGGACCCCATTTTTTACTTCCACAGCTTTTGGTGATGGCTTCCTTTCTAAATTGAAGTGCCATTTTACAATGGAGAAGACTTATAGACCAGCAGTAACTAGACTATACCAGCATGGCCTGGGATAATGTTATTAGTTTTACAAAGAGGTTTCATATACAATATCCCATTTGATTCTCATAAGAACACCAAAAAGCAGATACTATCATTTTCTTTTGTTAATAGGGAAACAGACTCAGAGAGTTTGGTGGCATTTATGAAGATAGTAAGAGGAAAAAGTTACAAATTGAAAGCGAATGTTACATCAAGTTGGAATAATCTTTCCATTATAACATAGCTCCCCCTGGAAAACAAAGCTCTGTACTTAGGAAAACCGTACCTGGGAGATCGTGTCAGGGTAGCCTGGGATGTGCTTGCGAAGGTGTTGAGGTGACATTGAGGTGACTTTGGCCTTGGTTAAGCATTGATTTGGGGTCTCAGATATATTGTCATTGCTCAAAGAGAGGGCTTTTCTTGGCACCATCTCCAAGACCTTACAATAAAGCCTGGGGTCTCCGTCCTGCTGTCAGTACTTGCATCCTGGCATAGCGTCCCACCCAGTGTCTTAACAGATCTGGGAGACTGGCATGGAACTTTGGAATGAACAGATTTTCCTTGTGTTGGTGCCCCTTTGTAATGGTTGTTTGCTTTCTCATTCGACTGCCAAGAAACGTGTCCTTTCATGAGGACATTTGAAGGAGATGCTTTTTTGTTTAGTGATTTTCTGCACCAGCAGTTTCCTCATTTAGAGATTGAAATGGATATACCTCACCTTGGGAAGTGATGTTCTAGAACTGGTTCCTTTTCTGTAAGCAGGCAGGTGGCAGGGACACTGCAGGCATGGGGTAAAAGAGGACACATCTTTGCAGAGGAGAAAAGAGTCTGTGAAGAGTGACAAGTCAAGGAGATGATTCTCGCCATCTCTTTCCAGAACTAAAATAATATAACTAACTTTGCCCACCCAGACTGTAGCAAGGAAATACTATAGAATGTAGAATCAGCAATGTGGTTTCTACTAGGGGGTTTTAAAAATGCTTGTCAATAGGCGTCCTTGATGTTATGAAAGTGCCACTTGAATGAAGTTTTAGAACAATTTAACTGAAGCACCATTATGGATTCATTAGTGACGATTTTGACAATCCAGGGATTGAACCAGAAGGGAAACAATCACTTAAACCTGAATTGAAGTTTTTACTCGTACACAGGGATTATTGCATTGGGTGACAGTCATTAGGCACAATGGTGTATGTACGACAATACACTCCTTTCAAGTACCTTGTATATTAAGAAATTTCATGTTTTGGGGTCAAAAAAGGTGCCTTAGGCACAAGATAGTTCTGGGTTCAAATGCCAGCTCTGTTACACATGACTTGCATGTCTTTGGAAGAGTCTTTTAACCTTTCTGAGCCTCAGTTTCTTACTACTTATTGGGCGTTTTTCTAAGTACTTTGGGCATATTAATTTATTAATCCTCACAGCAGTGGATACTTTATTCTTATCTTCAATATACTGATAAATAGCACTACTCTTAGAGTAGGGCAAGAGGGATCTCTTTCCTCGGCCCTCGGCTTTAATGGGCCCTGCTCTAGCCCTTCTCCGGCTGTGCCCCTCCCAATAGACAAAGAGTCTATGGGGCCAATAGGACATGCCCAACTGGATGATCCAGAGATGGCCAAGGGGTAGCTGCTTGTGGAAAACTGATTCATGGGACAGAGTGTTTTAAACATTGTACCCTCGTTGTAAAAGAAGAACGTGGTGGAAGAAAGGAGTACTTGCTCCTGGCCAACTGTCCTGGTGCTACCATGCTCTATTATGGTACCCTGAGAATTTAAAATATTAACTTTGCCTTTGTAGGATAAGATATAACAGTGTGCTAGCTTGATTTATGGCTTTTGCATGGTCATATGCTATGTGGGCCTCCATTTGTACTATTTCCCCAGGCTGCACAAATATTAGGGGTAGGTCTGTAGATTAGGAAATCAAGGCACATGGAAGTTCAATGATTTGTCCAATATCATAGAGCGCAAAAGTGGTAGAGCTGTGAATGGAACACAGGGGCTCTGGATCCACAGTCTGAGTCCTCACACTGTGCTATTATCACAGATCCCTTAAGGAATCTGCAGATAAGCTATGACAAGATTGTCTCATCACCCTCAGGCAATGGTCCTGCAAGAAGGTCCAAGATTTATGTGCTACTAAAGGAGACAGTATGGTAGCAGCCATTGTCATACTGCTTTCAAGGAGACCCACCATTTATTCCCTGGGGCTGACTCAGGGGCCAGATGGAGAGCAAGAGAGGGGCAGAACCTGAGACTGAATCATCCAGACAGAAACAAGTCTCAGCCATCAGAGAAATCAGGATATCGAATAGAATTTGGTTGGAGGGAAATTAAAATTCAATTACAAAAAAAAAAAAAGGAGGTATAAAGCACTGGGATGGTAGAATGAACTTGGGTTTTAAAGTCAGACCTGTATTCAAATCTTAGCTTTACTGTTTATTTGCTGAATGACATTGGCAAGTCATTTAAGCTCTCCAGGTCTTTGTTCTCTTGATTGTGAAAATGGAGAGGACAGAAATCCCATGTAAGTAAGAGAAATCCATGTAAAATTATTAGCATAGTATTATTAGCATAGTATTATTAGTACATGACACATAGAAGGCACCCCATATATGGAGATATGCACAATAACATAAATACTAGCAGTAGTAAACTAAAAGAGTTAATAATAATAATGATAATAACTAATGTTAACAGATTTTACTACATTCTAGACACTGCTAAGCACTTTATGTATTTTATCTCTTTAATCCTCAAACAAACCAATAAGGGAGTTCTATTATTATTATTCACCTTTTGGAAGTGAAGAAACTGAGGCATCAAGAAGCCCAGTAAATTGCCCAAAGTTGCTGGGATGATAAAGAGACAAGATTGTAAAGCAGGAGTCAGCAAATTTTCGCAGTAAAGGACCAGAAATTAAGTATTTTAAGCTTTGTGGGCCAGACTGTCTCTGTTGTAATGACTCAATTCTGCCCTTGTTTTGTGCAAGTGGCCACAGTTTTATTAGCTATTTTCTAATAAAACTTTATTTATAAGCACTAAAACTGTAGTATAGTTTGATATCAGGTAGCATTATTCCTCCAAATTTGTTCTTTTCAAGATTGCTGTGGCTGTTTGGGGGTTTTGTCATTCCATATAAACTTCTGGAATATTTTTTCCAGTTCTGTGAAATATGCCATTGGTGTCTTGATAAACATTGCATTGAATCTACAGACTGCTTTAGGTAGTATGAACATTTTAATGATATTTTTTCTTTCTATTTGTAAACATGGTATATGCTTCTACTCATTTATATCTTCTATTTCTTTCTTCTGAATCTTATAATTTTCTGAGTACAGATCTTTTACATCTTTGCTTTAATTTATTTATAGATATTTTATATTTTTTGATGCAATACTAAATGGTATTGTTTCCTTAATTTTCCTTTGATAGTTCATTATTGGTGTGTAGAAATGCAACTGATTTGTGGATATTTATTTTGTATCCTGCTACATTACTGAATTCATTTCTCAGTTCTAGTAGTTTTTTGGTGGAATCATTAGGGTTCTCCACATACAGTGTCATGCCATCTGCAAATAATGACAGTTTTACTTCCTTTCCAATTTGGATGCCTTTTATTTCTTCTTCTTGTCTGATTGCTGTGGCTAAAAATTCCAGTAATATGTTGAATAAAAGTGATGAAAACAGACATCCTTGTTTTGTTCTTGATCTTAAAGGAAATGCTTTTAGTTTATGCCCATTGAGTATGTGATGTTGACCATGGGTTTGTCATATATGTTATTTATTATGTTAAGGTATATTCCCTCTATTCCCATTTACTGAGAGTTTTTATTATAAATGGGTGCTGGATTTTATCAAATGCTTTTGCTGAATCTATTGACTTGATCATGTGACTTTTACCCTTCTTTTTGTTTACGTGGTATAACATGTCTATTGATTTGCAGATATTATAACACCCTGCATCCTTGGAATATATCCCACTTGGTCATGGTGTATGATCTCTTTAATGTATTGCTGTGTTCAGTTTTCTAATATTTTGTTGAGGATTTTAGCATCTATGTTTGTCAGGGATATTGGCCTATAATTTTCTTTCTTTTTCGTGTCTTTATCTGGTTTTGGAATTAAGATAATGTTGGCCTTATTAAATGAGCTTGGGTGTCAGTCTGCCCCTTGAATTTTTTGGAACAGTTTGAGAGGAAGGTGTTAATTCTTATTTGAATGTTTGGTAAAATTGTCCTGTAAAGTCATCTGGTTCAGGACTTTTGTTTCTTGAGAAATTTTTTATTATTGCTTCAGTTTCACTCATTGTAATATGTCTATTCAAATTCTCTGATTCTTCCTGATTCAGTTTTGGAAGATTGTATATTTCTAGAAATTCATCCATTTCATCCTGATTGTCAAATTTGTTGGCATGTAGTTGTTTGTAATATTTTCATACAATCTTTTGTATTTCTGTGGAGTCAGGTGTTGCTTCTGTTTCATTTATGATATAATTTATTTGGGTCCTCTCTCTTATTTTCTTGATGAGTCTGGTGGAAGTTTGTCAATCTTTATTTGTCTTTTTAAAAAAACAGCTCTTGGTTCCATTGATTTTTTTATATTGTGTCTTTAGACTTTATTTAGTTTATTTCTGCTCTGATATTTATTATTCCTTTCTTCTACTCATTTTGGATTTTGTTAGTTGTTCTTTTTTCAGTTCCTTTAAATGTAAAGTTAGATTATTTATTTGAGATTTTTCTTGTTTCTAGTGGTAGGCCTATAATGCTATGAATTTTCCTCTTAGGACTGTTTTTGCTGTGTCCCATAAATTTTGGGTGTGGTATTCTTGTTTTCATTTATTTCAAGATACCTTTTGATTACTTTCTTAATTTCCTGGTTACCCATTCATTTTTTTAGTAACATGTTATTTAGCCTCCATGTCTTTGTGTTTTTCAGTTTTTTTCTCGTAAATGATTTCTTGTTTCACACCATTATAGTCAGAGAAGATGCTTTCATGACTTCAATCTTCTTAAATTTATTGAGACTGTTTTGTGGCCTAATGTGTGGTCTATCCTAGAAAATGTTCCATGTGCACTTGAAGAGAATGTATAATCTGCTTTGGGGTAAAATGTTCTGAAGATATTGATTATATCCACCTTAATTAGTGCATATGAGGCTTTTATTCTTATATATAGATATGGGGCGGGGGACAGGACAGGGCAGGGCACAGGCATGATGAATAGGACCTTCTAGCTGAGCATGTCACTCCTAGGTACCTTCATCTCCTCCATTCCAAGCTCCTCCTCCTCCTTCCTCTTTCCCTCAAGTCTTGGCACCCCTGCTTTCCCAAACAAGGCTCAAAGTGAATAGTACTCAAGTTGCATGAGGAAGGTTCTCAATTAGTCACCAAATAGAGACAAGAAGTGTTCACCAGATCTATATAGGTTCAGTATTGGTGCCAGTGCAGGGTCTGAGGCCACTCAGCAAATGTCTCAGGGTATACCATATCTAGCTGCCACCTGCAGGGTGCTCTCACACCTTTATAGTGGGGAGAGGTCTCAGGGAGTTATCAGAGTGAGGCCAGCAGAGATTATTTGGCCATGTGAAGGGAAGGCTCTGCACTGCTTGAACATGTGAGGGGAAAATGTCCCCTGTCCTAGAGCCACACAATTTGTCTGTTCCAGATTTTGACAGCAGCCAGATCTCAGCAGGGCAGGGCCACTGGAAGTCAGGAGAGGAAGAGGTGCCAATCTGGTTTGGGGGAAGTTGGGAGGAGTGGCCCTTGCTCCAGAGTCACACAACTCAGTCTATCACGGATTCTGCCCAGACCTGGGCAGGGTGAGGCCACCAAGTGTTGAGTGGGTGGAGCCACCTGGAATTCAGAGAGTGGTCCTAGCAGATCTCCTGTGAGGGTGAGGCACCAGGTTCACAGTAAAGTGGGAGGAATGGCCCCTACCCCAAAGCCATACAATTCAGTTACTGAGACCCCCTGAGTCTACCCAGACTCCTACACCCTGGTGCAGGCAGCTGACTCCTCAGCAGGGTGGAAGCTCCGTAGAGTGGGTCAACAGGGACTCCAGAAGTTGGGAATATTGCATTCCTCAGGCTGATGCCATAAGGTGGGAAGTGCTGTACCCAAGAAAGATGGCATCTGCAGTGTGGGAGAGGGACTTAGCACGGGATCCTGGAGGATGTGCCTTCAGCTTTCTCCCCAGAGCCACAAACCTTAGTCTGTCTTCATGCAACTCTAGTCCATTCTGCCCTCTCTCTGCCAGAACCGAGGGTAAGTGGCTGCAAATGAGATTTTGTGCATTGGCTCTTTAAGAAGGTGCCTGTGTCTCTTGCAGGCTCCCACCTCTCCCTTGTGGACAGAATCCCTGCTGATTTTCACAGCCAAATGTTATGTGGGTGTCTGTTCTTGGCTCTGGTGCACTGGACTGCGGAGCTCGTCTTGGATTTGAGACCCCGTTTTTCTCTGGGGGAAACTTTGCAGCTGAGATATCCCTCCAAAACCTCAGCCACCTTTTGTCGGAGAAGGGCCAGCCCTTTTCACATCCCTCACCTTCCTACCAGTCTCAATGTGGCTTCTTCTGTAATTCCTTGGTTATAAGACTTCTCTTCAGCTAATCTTCAATTGGTTATTCAGCTCAATTGCAGTTTATTGTAGTTGTAATGCCAGTGTGGTCCCGGTAGGAGTGAGTATAGTTTCCACCTATTCTGCTGCCATCTTGGATCTCCCAATATTTTTAAATAGCCCCAAGGCACAATGTTCTGCATAACAGTATAAAGGCAGCAGTTACAACATTCTGACACTTTCCCTTCTCCATCACCTTCAGCTAATAAGCTTTGCAGAATCAGAATCACGATTCTTCCCTGACAGCTCGAAATAAATGTTCTTTTATGTTGTTCTGACCATCCCTCTTAAAAATCAGCAGATAAATATCACACCTGTTTTGGTTTTTTGCAGCTGAAAATAATTGACCAAAGAGACAAAGTTTTAAAAAGTGAAAACTGTACCCTTCTATGAGAACATTAATGCAAAATGTTCTTTCTGCTTGACTGGCTGGAATGGAGCCTAATGTAGAAAGAGCATAACTCTATTACTCAGTGATGGTTGCTGGGTATAATGCACTCTCTCTTGAAATAGGTTTAAGAAGCTAATAGAATTAGTTGATTATAATTAGGGTTGATGGGATCGGTAGATGAGTTTGGCACAATAAACCATCTCATTGAGTTAGGCTGTGCAGGCTGCTTTTTGGTCCTGCATTGTGTCCACCTGGGCCTTGGGTTGGGCACCCCAGTCCAGAGCATGGCAGCCCTTCTAAAAGCCATTTGCTACATGCAATTTCCTCAAAGATTATGTGATTTATATAGTTCCACTTTATTAGGGGATGGAGCCCCTATCCCTGATTATTTTTAATCAGCAGTAAGCATTATGTAACTAACTGTGCTAAAAGGGCTAGCAGGGATAGAGAAGTATATGCATAATATCAGTTGGCCTCATAGAGTCTGTTGAAGAAATAAAACTAATCAATCTATAGCAATGAGAAAACAATTGATTCATCCCCTCAGATGCTGGTTTTAAGTACAATAGCCATGCATAAAAGAATGGTAATGAGAAACTGCCTCAGAGAGAAAGTAAAATTTGAGCTAGACATCACACGCTGTGAAAGTTGAATATTCCAGGTAAAATACAGGATAAGCAAAGGCAGGAAGGTGCAAAAAGCATGGCACATATATAATTTAGGGAGAAGTGGTATGATACGCCAAGTGCAGTTTATGGAGTAGTTGGAAGTAAGTTTTGGTCGGGGAAGGTGAGAATGGGGATTCAGGTGACCTGGAGAGATGGGCAGAGGAATCTGGATTTGATGCAAACCCAATCAAAGTCATTTGGGGATTGGAAATGGGGAATAACATAATGAAAGTGGAGACTTAAACAAGGTGGGTTGCAAGGTAGACAAGAAGGTGAGCAATGACTAGAGTTTCAATTGGGGTAGCATACTGGAAAAAAAACAATAGGAAATCTCATGCATATTTTAAGGAACTAATAATAAGACTTTAATTCAATAGTACAAACATTTATTGAATATATCTATGTACAAAACACTATGAAAAGTATTGCAGAAAACCTTAAAAGAAACAAGGCTGTTTCATTAGCTTAAAATCTAAAATGGGGGCTACAGGTATATTGCAGTGAGTACAGTACTTAGCCAGATAGGTCCATACATGCTTCTTGAAAAAGTCCTAATGGTATTCAGAAGGGATAGATATTTATTTTATCTGGATAATTAGGCAAAGTTTCATAAAGACTCACTAGACTATGAAAAAATGAAGATCAGGAAAAACTAGAAACATTATGGACATGGCGTACTTGAGAAACGGAGGCAGAATTGGAAGTTGGGTTATAAGACTGGTTCAGGGTGGGGGATGGGGGATGTAGCTAGGACAAGAAAACGTGGGAGGTACAAAATTAGGGAAGGTCTAATCTTAGGAGAAAATTTGGACTTTCTCAGGAAGGCAATGGGGAGTCATAAAAGGTTTTTGAGCAGAGAAATTTTTGATAAAATTTATGCATGGTAATAATGACCCCGACTGTGCATTAGAGATGGGTTTGGGAAAGGGCTTGGAGGAGTGGCTGGTGATGAGGACGTCATCTTGAAGTAAAATGAACTGGGAACCATAAAAATAGTCACAATAAAATAAACAATTTAAGAATTCTTGCAGATGTAGAACCTTAAAGGCCTGTGTATTAACTGGACATAAAATTGAGTGGCAAGAATGAGGCATTTAACTAAGATTTCTTGTTTGTGTGAGTGGGTGGTAACATTTGAACTGAAATAGTGAATATGGAACTAAAGCAGTTTTGAGAAGTATGATATGAATTCTATTTTGAGCATACTGAGTTTGAGGTGCTCATAGGCCATCATTATGGAATATCCAAAAGGAACATAAAATATTTGCTTGAAACCTGTAGGAAAAGTCAAGACTACAGCTTGTAAATGAGCTTTGTCCACAGAGGGGTGTGAAGATTGAATCTCTGGCATTTAATGAGATTGTTTCAGAATGAGAACATACAAAATATGGCTAAGAATTAAACTTTAGCCTAGGGGATAAAAATATGTATGGGCAGAAAGGAGGAGAAACCACTGAAGGAGTGGTATTACTAAAGCCAGGTGTTGAGAGGCTATGTAGATGAAGAGCTGGTCACATGCACTGCTGAGTTAGGGTTATGACTAAGAAATACCATTGGATTTAGCAATCAGGAAACCCATGGCAACTTTATTGGGGTGTCATTTTAAGTAAACGTGTGAGAGTGAAAGTCAAATTGTACCAAGTGACAAAAAAGGGAAGCAAAGCAAGAAAGCCATTGAGGGTACAATTATTCTTTCGAAGTTTTGAGCATTGAAAAAGAGAAAGGAACCATGCTAACTTGCAAGTGCAATAGAATTGGAAGAAAGAACTCAGAGCAATTTTATATGAATAGGGGAAGAAATCACTGGGGGGAAAAAGAGATTGAAGATTTAAAAAATGTGGAGATAATTGATGAAAGAGAAATAGGTAAATATACTATCAAAGCAAGCTGACAGGTTAGCTTCAGCAAGAAATAAAACACTATTTTCCCCTCTCAGACATTGTTAGACTAAACTCATTTAATTTTTTAACAAGGTTATTGGACTCTTAAAGTTATATAAATTGTGTATAGGGAACCCGTTGTTAGGGGCTCAGCTAGCTGCATGCTGTCTGTGACCCACAGTTTGAGCCCAATTAATTCAGTTTTATATTTTATGAATTGACCCCATTGTCTCAGGCTTGGCTTCTCTTCCTCAAATAACAGTCTATCGGACAATCTGTCGGACTGTATGGTTGGCTTTCTATTTTATTTTAGTACTTGTGAACCAGCTCTAAGATCACCTTGAACTCCATAGTCTTCATGCCAGCGACTTTCCCCAGCAAAGATCTCCATGACCTCTCTCTGGGCCCAGTTTGTCTTGGAAGAAACAGCAGAGCCTTGGAGTCAATGCTGAAATGCACTGTTTGAGAACTGAAGAGTGCAAGCACAGGCTGATGAGCCTGGCACAAAAATCCCTCTAACTTTGAATGTTGGAGTTCTTTCGCGAAAGAGGTCTGATTAAAAGAGGAAAGGTTTGTCTTCAGATCTGTTGAAATTGATGTGATCATGGAGCATCCAAGCACAGATATGCTTTAGGTGGTTGTAACTATGGCATTGGTACCCAGATAAGAAGGCTGCAATTCCTTCTCTATTATAAAAATTGACCCTATTATCCACCCCTAAAATTAACTCACAAATATAATGCATATATGTCTATGTGACTTGGGGTGAACTTCCTCCCTTTCTTTCTGCCTCCCTCCCCACTCTCTCTCCCTCCCTCCTCTCTCTCTATATGAAGATAATGCGAATAAAACGAAGGGTAATACGTACCCGCTACATACTTATGTATGTACACATATATGCATGTACAGAAATACATATACTACATAAGTGTATATGCATATATATAAGTATGTAGATAGGTATATATTATCTTCAATTCCATCTACATCCTTCTCAATATCTTATTTTTACATGGATGTGTCCCTTTCATATGTGACCAAATTAGCCTAAGCCTCCAAAGGGTAAGCATCATGTGTCTTCATAATTCTCTCCAAGCAAAGAGTATTAAGTGCTCAATTAATTGTTTCTGACAATGGTGGTGACTTGCTTCCAAAACAATTTTATTCAGGTTTAGTCTTACTGTATTTGGTTTCAATAAACAAGTTCTCAATAGGTCACAGCTTCCTGCTAAAGGGCTATGGCTTAGGGTGTGCTGTCTGCACCCGGTCTGCAGCAGGCAGGGTGAGCACAGCCTCTCAAAAGGTTGTGGGAGGCTCTAAGCTTACCTTGTAAGACCCAACTTTTTATCTCTAGGGGAAGTCATTTTAAAATAACGAAAGCCATAAAACATCCCTGGGCTTTTCTTTATTGCCTGCATTTCCACTTACTGCTGAAAGTGTAAGTCATTAGGAAGATTCACTCCACCAGAGGACGGTGGAGAACTGACTGAAACGGAGCGAAACCATAGGGTGAACTGAAGGTTTTCTATTCGGACAAGTGTTGAACTAGTACATTTGAGAGGCCTGTGGGAATGAGCAGATTTGATACACCCTTTGAAAGGGGGGCATCCAGGAAGTCCTTCTGATGTGGGAACTGCAGCTTTCGCCCCTTGTTCCCCTTTTAAGGAGTTAGACTGATATCAGCCAAGTGTAATAATAACGACAAACTATGATATCTGGTTATGCTGATTCACCAACGCAGCTCAAGCCCTTCCTGTAATACTGACTGGTCTGAGCCACTGAGTCTCAAAACAAACCTTGTATCCCGCCCCCCAGGCAATGTCCTCTGCTGACCAAGTGCCTCCTGCAGCAGTGGTTAAGAGCTTGGCTTCTGTGATCAAATGGCTTTTATATTGCCTGTGTTCAACACCACTCCAGCCCCCATGGGCTCTGTGACCTTGGGAAGGTTATTTGGCTTCTGAGTCTTTATTTCTTCTTCTGTAAAATCATGTGTGGAATTTCTTCTGTTTTTCCCTATACCTCTACCTACTACCCTTCTCCAATCCTTTACCAACCAGGAGGCAAACCACTACAGATAGAATGGAAATTTATTGTCTAAAATGGGACACATGAGAGTCAAAAAGGAGGGGACTGTTTATGTCAGAAAAAAGATGTAAACTGATATGGTTCCATGCAAACCCAGAAATGTGGTCATCATAAAATGGGCTATGTTGGTGGGCTCATTTCCCCTCCAACACTGCCTTTTAATTGTCTGCCAAGAGTGTAGAAGAAAAGAAGAGAGTGATACCAGGGTATTTACTTCCCTGATTTTCTCTTTGTGATATTGCCAAGGGCTGGCTATGTCCATTAACCAAAGGTCACCAGAGTTATCAGATGGATTTCTCCATGCACCTTTTCCCTGGTTTCAGTAACTGCTTCCTTCTCTCAGCCCTTGAGACCTAGGGGTGGTAACTGTATCTTCTGTGAATAGCCTCAGGGTACCTCGCTATCAGTAACTTGTCATTTCCCTACACCACACCCAGAACTTTGTAAATAGATCCTTTATCAAGCTCCCCTAGGATGATCTCAATGAGCTATTTATTTATCACAGGACCTTGAGTGATGCAAATCCACATTGAAGTTGTGCTTATCTCCTAGAGTTCATGATTGAGGTAACCCATGAAACATGCATAATAGCAAGTAATCCTGAAAAAGCAGCAATTACAAATTATAAATTGTACTTTGCAAAACATTTTTGCATAATTCAGGTCATTTGGTCCTCAAAATATGTATGACAGGAGGGTAGCATTATGTTCACATTTAATAGTTAAGGAAATTAAAGCTAATCAAGTTAAATGACTAGTCTAAGATTATGGCTCCAAATAACAGATTAGAGAGACTTGAACCCAGGCCTTTTGAGTCCTAACCTGTGTTCTTCCTACTGCACTACATTGTGATAATGTTTTAATCAAGAAAATCTCATTGGATAGTTCTTTAACCTTCTCAGATGTAATTGTGAGATACCATCATAAGCATTGAGCATATGGGTTTGCTGTTCATTTTTAACATTCCAAAAGAAATCATGATTAACTTGTTGGGACAGAAGGAAGGCAAGATGGCAGCAAAGAGGAAGAGAAACTACTGCAGTGGTAAACTCCAAATGGCCCCTCTCCTCACTAGCCTGTTCTCTTAAATTTGAAGTCATGGTTACATTTATGCTGTGCCTCTGAGTGATCAACTTACATATTGCCCAAAGGCCTGTCGAATGCTTCTGGAAATCCTCCAAGAGTGCCCCACAATCTGTCCATTAGCTGAAGTAACTCAAAACCTCTGCCCAGTTTCTCCTCCTCTGCTCTTGCTCCCTTTTTTGACATCACTGTCTTTAAAACAGCTTAAAGATGTACTGGCCAGTGTTGCTCCGTGGTTAGAGCTTTGGCCCACACGCTGAAGGGTCGCAGAGTGGTGGGTTCGATTCCTGTTCAAGGGCATGTACCTGGGTTGCAGGTACGATCCCCGGCACTGGTGCAGGAGGCAACCAATCTATGTGTTTCTCTCACATTGATGTTTCTCTCTCTCTCCCTCCCTTCCACTCTAAAAAATCAATGGGAAAAATAAATATCCTCAGCTGAAGATTAACAAAAAAATAAAACAGCTTAAAAAGCCTTAATATGCTTCTCAGGATCAACCTCACCATCTTTCCCCCAAAATCAAGTGATTGTTATGGACTAAAGGCACAAAGTAGAATTTAGAAACCCCACCACGCTCCTGCTATTTATTGACTTGGTGTTTAGCTGCGGGCAAGTTACTTAACCTTGCTGTGTCTTAGGTTCCTCATCTGGAAACAAAAAAGAATTAAAAATACTCTCCTCATGGCAGAGTTATGTGGATTAGCTAATTAATGATTGAAACGTTCCATATAAAGGCTAAGTAGTCTTACTATTCTTGCAGCAGGAGACTAGTGATGTGTGTTCAGTGGTGCTGCAGGTGTCCTTTTGTTACTCAGCCCTCTGTGAGTGCCCCTACCTGCCCCCAACCTCACCTGGGCCACAGCCTGCATATGACCTCAGGAACAATGTTGTGAAATGCAGGCCTCACACCCGCCCATCCCAGCACATCCATCGTCAGAAAGCAGTGTCAGCTGCTCATCTGACAAGGGTCACCACTAGACAACAGCCCCCTGGAGCACCATTTGTGTGTGTATCCCTTCCTAGATAGCCCCGTTCTCTGAGAGAATGTCATAGAAATAGGCTGGTTTGCTATCTGCTCCCAAATGTATAGTTGGTGTGTATACGATGTGCGCGCACACAGACACACACACACAGCAAGAGACATATACACAGACTTCCTACGATACTTGTATGTCCAAACTGGCACCTTATAACTCACAGAAACAACTATATGTACTTATTAGGGAAGCGATAGAGTAGTTAACCTCAAAGACCTGAAACTCCTAATATTGAGATTGGGAATGTATCACATAATTCTTTTGGTAGATTTATGTTTTGCTTAGACTACTGTTAAAGTTCGCTTGCTTTCCTTGAGCACATATCCACTGTCAGGTGGCCAGCCCTCTCATTTCCACGTCTCTGCTCAATCTATTCACTCTGCTGCAAACCCTTTCCTCGCTGCTTTCTCCTGCTCCTCTACATTGTAATCCTTTTTTTGGAAATAGAGCTCAAGTAGCCTCTCCAGAATTCCATCCCTGACTCTCACAGACTTCAGTATTTCCCACCTCAATGTGGCTTGAACACTGGAGTACCATTCATTTGGTCCTTAATATTTTCCACCTATATTGCTGTTTGCCTTTTGAAAATGTATCCCAGATGTTAACAAGGGTCTCTTGGCAGTTTTAGAGCTAAATAGCATCCATTTTAAACCCCATTTAAAACCTAATGGAAATTCCAAACCATCCTCAGGATTTCCTCAAAGTCCTTTAGGGGTTACATTTCAAATGGTCACTGCTGACTATGGGTTTATACCCCTTTTCAAATATTTCAGGTTATAGATCATTTTACTGCTGCAGAGTACTGTCTTTGTTCTGTTTTGGTTACACCTACATAGAAAATTCAGCCCCTTCTCAGTTTCCACAGAGCCTCCGTTGCTCAATGAAAGCATTCTTAATGCAGTAGCCATCACTGATGAATTGAGAACAATGGAGGAGGGATCCACTTCCCAGCAACACAAACAGCTACAAATTGAATGTGGGAGATCCCTGTTCCCTAGGCATCTGACCTTTAGGAACTTTTTGTTGACTCTTCATGCCCCCAGCCTCACACCCTCTATCTGGGGTCTCTCTTCCCCCATCACTCTTTTCTCCCTTCCTTTTTTTACAACAGAATGTGTTTTCTATAATTTTCTCATGCATGATTTTTGTTATTTGGCTCCTGGAGAGTTTTGTCACCAGGGTCGTATCTTCTATCCCCAAACTTCAAGATATTTTTCCCCAAAAGATAGCTCCTTCTCAAGGAAAATGTAGGCCAACTGCTAATGCCATGATTCCACGCTGCTAAATGCCCTCCCTATCTAGTTACATGATTGGCCCTTCTAGGCCAGATCTTCCATCCTATTTTAATATTCCTAGTGCTCAGTACAACCTGGGGTCTGTTAGGACTGACTGATGATGGTGATGTCCCACTGTGTGCAAAGCTTTGTGCCTGGTATGGGGACTACAGAGGGGACTCTCAGGTGGATTCTGCCTTCAAGAAGCTTATGGTCTAATAAAAGAGTTAAGAACGTAGGTGTAATGATGATGATGATGATGATATTGGTGGCCACTAACAAGAGAATCAAGGAAACAGGAAAGAAACTGCCTTGGAGTTGGGAAGAATCAAAGGTTGCCTTGGATAGATAAATAATTACATGAATGTTTGCACATTGATAATTAGGAATAAATTATACTTGGAAACAGATGTATCAAACTGTCTTCCCAGTGTAGGGTTTCTCATCATGAAAATCTGTTGCCCAAATATTAATTAAGCAATTGATTTTCTTTTATAAAGTTTACCATTTGCCATCACTTTTAAGTTTTTATATTTTAAATCAATATTTTTAAAAATTATTTTAAATAGATATACAATTTAAAAAGAAGATTACAGACTACTACTAAGTATCATTCTGCTTAAGAAATAAAATATTGCCCTGCTGGGCATGGCTCAGCAGTTGAGCATCGACCTATGATCCAGGAGATTGAGGTTTGATTCCCGGTCAGGGCACATGCCCGGGTTGCGGGCTCAATCCCCAGTCAGGGGCATGCAGGAGGCAGCCGATCAAAGACTCTCTCATCATTGATGTTTCTATCCCTCTCTCCCTCTCCCTTCCTCTCTCTGAAATCAATAAAGATATATTTAAAAAATAATAATAAAAAAATATTAACAATACACTTGAAGCCCTTGGTATCTCTACCCTAGCATAGTCTTTTTTCTCCCTATCAGAGATAACTAATCTGTAATACTTTTCTTTTTTTGTTTTCTCAAATTACACTATAATAAAAACTTGTACCACAGGCCTTTCTGGAGACAGACTTGTGGTTTCAAATTCTCAGAGCCTTTGTGTAACCCCTATTATTCAGGCCAGGATGGATTCCTAGTTGCCTTTCTTTGCAGTGGGCAGATTTTTTATTAGTCCACACTTTTTTGGAAGGCGGGACCCTTTCATGGTTCTGGCTTTACAGTGATTTAATCATTCCCACTGCCCACTATCTGTGGGTTGGAAGCCTGCCTTACGTGCTGGGACTAATGGAGGCTTGACGCATAAACCCCAGAGTTATTCTCCCTCCCCATCCCCAGCTCCCTTTCTCCCCACGGGGAGGCAGAAGCTTCATCTTTCATTTACATTTCTGATTTCTCTCGGCCTTCATTTCTAGCCTCTGTGAATCTTCCTTTCCTTTCTTACGAGCTTAGCTCTAAATTTATCTTTATTCAGGGTTTTTCGGTCATAGTGTCAAAAATGTAACTGTCCCTGTAGATTTTTTCAGTTCGATGGTCCACTTTGTAACTCCGGATTGGAACAGCTTTGTTGTCATTCACCAAGCTGCCACCTCTAGCCTTCTAGACATTCTCTGCTGCACAGGGCACATTCCCACCTTGCTCCCCTGTCTACCCTGAACACTGTTTTCCAGAAACGGGCTTCTTATGATGCGTTAGCTCTCAATTCAAGTCTTTTTTCATCACAGAGGCCCTGGTTGACCACTCTATCCAAACTGGTCTATCAGTGAGATATCCCTATCATCTTATTTTACTGTCTTTACAATACAATTCTCTGTTTGAAATGATCTTTTCATTTTTTTCTATTTATTCATGGAGTGTCATTTCCACCTGCCATAATGTGAGATCCTGGAGAAGTCACCTTGACTGGTTCACTGTGGTGTCACAGTGCGTAGGCATCCTATCTCATCCACAGTCCCACACTCGAACTAACCACACTAGTTCTCAACCTTGACTGCACATTAGAATTAACTGGGCATTTTTAAAACCCTCGTGCCCAGACTGAACTTCAGACCAACTAAATCAGAATTAAAATTGGGTGGGGCATGAGCATCAATATTTTTTTTTTAAATGTTTTCATGTTTTTATTAATTTGAGAGAGAGAGGAAGGGATAGGGAGAGGGAGAGGCAGAGCGGGGGGGTGGGGGGGAGAAATAGAAACATCAATGTGAGAGAGAAACATCCATCAGCTGCCTCCTGCACATCCCCCACTGGGGATCAAGCTTAAAACCCAAATATGTGCCCTGACCGGGAATCAAACAGGCAACCTCTTGGTGCTTGGGATGACTTAAGCGTCAATATTTTTATAATTCCGCAGGTGATTCCCAAGTGCAGCTGAAGTCAATAGTTGCTGCTCTACCACATTCCCACCAAATGCTTAACTGCCCTGAGCTTGGATGTTCTTGCCCTTGAAGCTCCAAGAGGGGAAGCACTGTGACCCTTTCCCACATCATTATATTCCCAGCATTTAGCTCAGAGCCAGAGGACTGGTGTGCACTAAACAGTGGGCTCCAAAAGCAGTACACGGAACTTGAAGGGTACTGATCAATAAAAAGAATTTTCTTTTCCTTACTTTTGATTCCCATATAAGGGTCGTTTCCTACACACACTCCTGGAATCTCCCTGCCCCATTAACTGTCCTCTTTATCCGAGAAGGTAGATGGCTACTCTGAGTGATGCATGTGGGGTGAGAAAAGGGGCATGACTGGCTCAGCTCTGACTTTCCTCCTCTCAGGAGTGAGAGCAGAGAACACATGGAATTACACACCCTCCCTCCTCGGGGAGCATCACCCTTGCGGGGAGGCCTCCCTGTCCAGTGCTGCCTGGGACACGAAATCTGCCTTATTCTGATGCTGGCCTTCACAGTAAGAGCATCCTACCTGTTGAACTTCATCTTTAGTAAGGTTAATGCTTTGATCTTTACCTGCCATGCCTTTGTTGTTCTTACCCCAAACCTCAGAACTCCAGTGGGAAGGGAGGGTGCTACCTATTAGGGGCCCCCTCAGAATTCCAAATATAGTCAGTCCTTACTTAACATGCAACTTTAAGCAAAATAATGGAAAATGAAACCAGTTAACCATAAGCTAATTGATATAAACAGCAGTTAAGTTCCTATGGCATCTCGTCAGTGTTATAACAAAACGATGTTTAATGAAATGATGTGACTCCGGGATCTGCTGTACTCATAATTGAACTGATTCTGCCACATGAGACATTATAATCTCTAGTGTTCATAATACACTTTCGGCATAAAAGAAAAAGCCCCCTTCTTCCTAACAACCTCTTGAATATTTAACAATGACTGCAATCCCCCTCCCAAGTTTTTGTCTTTATACAGGTATATTATTCCAGATTCTTCAATAACATGTTTTGGGGTGACTCTCACAATCTAATCTCACAAGGCATTTTGCTTTATTTCTCTTTTTCTTAAACTGCACTGCCCAGCAATGAATCCTACTGAAATGAAAAAGAGATGTTTATTTATTCTTGAATAAACCTGCCTTAAAAAATTAGATTGAAAAAGTTGAAAAAGCTAAGTATGTATGTACATCTCCATTTTTTGTGTCTGTTATGTTTATATGTTCATTTACTTTCCTAAATAAAATGGAAAGGATCAATCTATTATCTCATACAGAACTGATGATTCAAAAGTGGTTTTTCCATTTTATATTGATGGAATCATTTATGAATCATTCAATTGAAGTTAAAAGAACAAACACATGAGAAATTTTTTCAAGCCCACATTCACAAGAAACAGTTTGAAATAGAAAGCATAAAAATATGTTTGCAGGCTTTCCATATTTTTTAAAGTAGATACATTATAGATGATAGATGATAGACAGACATACTGAGCTATATTACGTCCATACATGCATATCCTTCTATAAGAATTAAATTTACTAGATTAGAAATATAAGCATATTCAACTATGTGAGATTAGTGAATAGAAGCAAACTAATGAAGTAACTCAATAATTCTCTGCTTCTAAAGAAAGCAAAACAACAACAACAAAACACTAAAATGGGCAAATAATTATACCTTGCAGCAAAAGATCACTTAAGCCGGGTGAGTCTATTTACTTCTTGAGCACTTGCCAACTGTGAGCCCGCGGTTTTGACAGCAGTGCCTGATTAGATGGGGAAGATCAGCAGAGACAAAGAGAAGGAGCTGCTGCTATACTATCATTTCTTGAGTCATGGGGAGGGGCTCAAGCAGGAAATAACTGAAATTTTCATTAAATGTTGCTGCTAATAAATCTTCCTATTCATGAGTGTCCCTCTCAATACCTAAAGGTAGCTGAGATTTGGCAAACAAAATTACGTTACTGAAATACACAGCGATTTCCCAACATTGGAATTCAATGTAGCCCAGCAGAACGACGAATTGTAGGCCCAGAGAGAAGTACTGCTGAGTCCAGCCATGAAATTTTACACAGGAAAGGAATGCACATCTGTTCTTAAATGACAATAAACCAGAAAGATAGAAGATTGATTCAGGAACCTCTGCAAATGTTATAGCTGTTAAAGTACATGAGGACTTAGAGGCATTGCCTTCGATAAGTGTAGACACCAGGCTAGGAATCTATTCAGCAGAAAAACAAGCTAACAAGCAGTTCATGCTACCTGAATTGTGCTATCTAAACATAAAAAGAAGGGGCTGGGAATGTGGGGGTGGCTCACTTTGAAAGATTTTGAATCTAGCCCTGTCCGGGTAACTCAGTTGGTTAGAGAGTCGTTCTGAGGTTGTGCATTTGATCCTCAGTCAGGGCACATACAAGAAGCAACCGATGAATCCATAAATAAGTGGAGCAACAACTCTCTCTCTTTCCCTCTCTTTCTCTCTCTCTCTCCCTCTCCCCCTTCCTCTCTCTGACAGATTCTGAATCTGCTTCCATAAACATCTTTGAGTGCTGTCTGCCGGGACTCAGGCAAGGTGTTTCACGTCTTGTCTTTCTTGTGACTCACAACTGAGTAATTCTGAAAATATCTGCAAGTAAAATGGTTCTTCCTAGTGATAGAGTCAGGAGAGAGAACACACATGTCCTAGTAAACATTAACAACTGCAAATATATATTCTCTACCACTTAGACTGAAATGCCTGAAATTAACATTAGTGAAAGCAAGTCATCTACACAATAAAATATTAAGTAGTTATTAATTAAAATAAAAACAAAGACTCTTGTCTCATGGCCATGATACCGGTGTCAAAATGTAACACAGCAGTGTGTAAAATATAATCTTATTTTTATAAGTATGGGTTTTATTTGCGTGTACCATTTTTTACCTAAAAATAATCAGTCAGGATATACATAAAAATGTTTATAGTGATTATATCCGAGTGATGGATAATTTTAATGTTGTTCCTTATATTTTTCTAAAATGTTTTATTTCTTTCAAGATTTAAGACATGATTATATTTTTTAACACACACAAAAAAAATGGGTAGAGGTAGATCATGAAGAGACTGAAGTCAGAGGAAGTGGCTGAACTGGTATTTAAATCCAGGAATGATGCTTTGAGGCCCCTGTACATTCTACTTTAATACAGGTGACTCCAAAAAATCAAAAGTACAATAGGAAGGAAAAAACAAGTGTGACAACAATAGAAGGCTAGGAAAAAAGGAATAGAAATAAGGAAGGAAGTCTAGTAGCAGAACTCAAAACTTAATTCTTCAGCCATTTGCATCTCTCCCTTTTGTTGTCATTAGCCAAAAAGAAAAGTAATGTTCAGGTTAATCGGTATCACAGGTTCATTTGACAGCTATTACTTCTGTACTGTCTAAGTTATTACAAAAGTATGCCTCTGTGGTAAAATACAGTGGGGTAAACATCGGGGGGTGTGTGTGTATCTTCCTTAAAATTATTCTTATGTAGGCTAAATAAACTTGAGATCAACAGAGCAAAATACATATGTATAGGTTTTGAAGATAGTCACAACTTCGAAAACTTATTAAAATGTATTATATATTTCTAGTGTGGCTTTTAAAAATGGAGCTAAATGTATTGATATTCATACAATTTTGTTAAAATGGTAACAAATCACTCCCATTTCCTCTCTACATATGTATACGAAGATAAAAACATACGTTCTGTAAGTCCTTTGTCTTTAGGTCTATTTTGCTTCCATCATCCTCAGATGCTCTTATACTGCACTTGCTAAGCTGTTTTAAGTCAGAGCCCATGCAAATGTTCAGGAACTCTAATTCCCTGTCTGAAAAAAAAATGTGCTTGTCCTCAACAGTTTCTGCATATTGTCAGTTAAGGAGAAGCCAACTAATATTTTTTGATGGAGACATGAAATTCTTAAATTTATTATAACAAAAAAAGTATCGTCCTTCTAGTACAGGGTACTACTGATTACAGTAGAGTTCTGTGTAAAAGTAGCTTGTGGGCTACCAATAACTACCCAGGGAATAAAAACACAGAAAGCTATTTTTTAATGTAACCTGTGTATAGTAAGTCTGTAGTCTAAAGATAACTCTATTTTCCAAGTTCTTACCTATTGTTATTTTAGATATGGGTGATACTAAAATTTTTTACCAGATAAATAACATGCAGACAGTTTAACATCTAGAAGCCAGGGTGTCCAAAGTGGGATGTAAGCAGTATTTAGAAAGAAAATATGAGAAAGCATAGGTTGTTGTTGTTTTTTTTAAAAATATATCCTTATTGATTTCAGAGAAAGGAAGGGAGAGGGAGAGAGAGATAGAAACATCAATGATGAGAGAGTCGTCATTGATCAGCTGCCTCCTGCATGCCCCCGACTGGGGATCGAGCCCACAACCTTGGCATTTGCCCGGATTGGGAATCGAACAGCCATCTCCTGGATCCTAGATTGATGCTCAACCACTGAGCCACGCCCAGTCGGGCAAAAGCATAGGTATTTTTAAAATCTTCATTATTCAGTTCTCATTTTTATAACATTTTATAAAGTTCATGATGTGTTTATTACCTGTATTAAATATATATTATGTATATTTAAAAATAAATATCAATATATTTGGGGAGTTCGAGAGCATTCAAGTTTGTAAACCATTGCTCTTTAGAAAATAAGACATGTAGAGAAGAGGAGAATAAATAGTTCAGCCACCCTGGTCTAATAGGCTTTAAGTAGGTAGAAAAATTACCTGGGAAATAAAACAAATAAATCACTCAGAAAAAAAGCTACATCAATGCAGGACAGAGATTTTCCCAAAATAACTGAATGAAGGAAATGGCAAATTGCAACACTAATAAAAAATTTTAAATTCAGGCAGGGGAATCATTAAGCTAACTGATTGGCCTATTTTTCTATTTGGAGCAGTTCAAAATCCCTTACCTAATGGAAATGGAATTGTGAGAAAAAGGTTACAGAATTTTTAGAAAGTAAGTTATAATATATTTGGTCAATTATTTTGCCTTGTTGCCTTGACTGAGAAGTCAGCATAGACATTACCACAAAGTTTAAAACTCCAGACAGGACATTGTAGACATTAATACCACCTCACAAATTGTGGCTGAGTTTGTGTCCCTCCCTCCCAACTGCATTTAAAAGGGTAACTACTTCTCCAAAAGGCAAAGTTCATATTGTTGAGAAAAGTAGAGGAAGCAGAGCAGGAGGAGCACCCTCCTGCAAGAACAACTAGAGATAGTAGTGTCACCCTGGTCATGTTAAGGGCCCTGTTGAGAAAGGAAGAGGGGATGCCATGAAGAAGGCCTTGGGCATCAGGGAGCTAAGGATGGGCTTTCACCCTCAGTCACACCACCCAGAAAGTAGCAAAATTAAAAGAAGCAGAAGTTTGCTTGCAAAGTATGAAGTTTTCCAGATGGAGAATTCTGAGGCAGGCCATCTAGGTCTAGGCCCTAGGAAGACAGAAACACCAGTCAATTTAGTAGAAATATAGATGCAAAATATTAATGTCAGAAACCCAAGCAAACTGCATTTGGAAACTCTCCAGTATGGAAGGAATGCCCCAAACCCACCAGCCTCAGTGAGGCTGAAAAGTCAAATTCTATACTCACATGCTGACAAGTGTTTTCTCTTTAAGTCAACGTCTTAGGCTTTAACAGCTGAGACCAAGTCATTTTAAAAATACAATAAAAGCCAGAGCTATAAAGACTGTGGAAACTTACTTAACAGCGTGAGCTAAAGATAACCAGGAATTTGCCACAGGGAACTATTTAATGCTTTTGATGGAGCTGCCGCATATAGAGCCTAAGGTAATTGATGTACAGAAAGAACAAGCTAATAAATACCAGTTCTAGAATTTCTATGATTTAAGGGGGATGGGAGTGTTAAGTTGATGGATAAGTCCCACAGTTCTTTTCTTTTATAAGGTCTGCTAAGCCAAGCTGGCAATCATATTTCAGATTCATTCATACGGTCCCTGTAGATGAATTAAAAGCAAGTGTCATGTGTCTGGACACTCACCAAAATTAGAGCAAAGTTTGTGTACACGCACTCGGTGTTAAGAAATGCGTTAAACTATGACTTCTGGTGAATCCATTTAGAGTGTTTTTTCTATGCCTGGAAATGTGGACTGTTTCTAACCTGCAGATTTACAACAGCCTTCAGTAAATTCTGCCTAATAGAAACAACAACAGGAGGGAAGGGCTGAGGGAGTAGGGAGATGAGAATGAGTGTTACTAACCTCTTGGGGCCTTGTGTTTTCTTATTTTACATTCTGTTTTTTGAATTCTGTTTTGTGAGTGTGTGTTCGTTTTTATTTTAGATGAGGAAGTTGTTTAAGACAGACTTGCACATGCTGTGACTCTGAAATTGAGGGCATAAACTCACTAAATCAAAAACACCCTGAATCAGATCAGCCATGCATTGATTCGCTATCCTGCATAAGACACCACCCCAAAACTATGTGACTTGAAACAATAATACTTTATTATTTCTGGTGATTGTAGAAATCAGCAAGGATGTGATGTTGATCTGGGCTGACCTTGATGGATTGCCACTGGTATTCCTTGTATCTACAGTCAGGCAGAGGCTGGGGACTTTGGGATGCCCCCGGCAAGGATGACTTACCTTAACTCAAAATTGTTTTTCATTTCCTAGCAGACTGTCTCAGGCTGGGTATCATGGTAGTGGCAAGGTTCAGAGAGAAAACGACAGTGCAGGGCTCAATGTCTCTTGAAGCCAAGACTGGGAACTGGCCCACCATGACTTCACCAACATTCTATGGGTCAAAGCAGTCAAGGTTCGGATTCAACCAGGACTTGAATCATAGCCCAGATTCAAGAAGTGGGGGGAAAGAGCCTCTACGGGAGCAGCTGCAAATTCTTTCACGAGAAATGTAACTATAGGGAAGGGTAAAAAATGGGGTAAATTTTTACAGTCTATCTGTAAAAAACACACAATGAAGACATATCAACCCATCTGTATATCAGTTGTACTAACATTTGATAACAAGAAGGATGAGACGGTGTTAATCTTGTCTTGAACATATCTAGGTGCGTTGAGGAGCTGATGATTAAGGGCAGATGTCCTGGGTCTAGATTGCTTAGATTTGAATCCTGGCTCTACAATTTAATATCTGTGTAATATTGGGGAAATGTCTTATCTTCCAGTGCTTAAATAGTGTCATCTGTAGAATGGGAATGATAGCAGTACCTTCATCAAAGTGCTCGTGGGAATATTAAATAATGTATACAGCCTGGCACACAGTCATTTCATAAATGTATGATATTTTATTATTATTGGCATTTGTAGGAAAATACTAACAAAGATGTAAATTGCAAGAATGGAGAAGTCCAGTGGATTTCTAGCTGGGATTGCAAGGGATCAATAATTTCTGAAGGAAAATACAGTGTCAAGCGCATACTAGCTATGCAGCCTAGGTTTTATCTGTCGCTAAGTTATTTCACTGAAATCTTGCTGATCCTTCTAACAAGTAAATCAGCAGACTATATAAATGCTCTGTACTTCACTTTTTGAAAAATAAATGGGATTCTGAATTCACTTTAGTTCACTTTTTTAAAAGCCTTTATCAAAGCAATCTATAATTACAGCAGCACTCTCCAGATAGGACCAACAAGAAACATTTTAAAGCAGGTCTTTCATGGAATTAGAAAGGAATGTTCCCATACCTTCTTCTCCCAACCTCACTTCCAATCTTTTCGCCCAGTAACCAGTAGAGCCATAAAGGAACCAGATCAAAAGTTCTGCAATTTCAAGTTAATGTATCACAAAAAGGACATATTCTTCCCATGGGTAGAAAAAAGGAGGCAAAGCCAGCCTCCTAACCACAGATCACAGCCAGGGAGCATGTATCAAGCACCTATCGCCTGGAAAGAAGGATGGCAGTGCTTCTGTGAGATGAAAATAGAGGAGGAAGCTAGGAAAAGAAGGATGCCAAGTCACCAGAGAAACCAGTTATGCTTCCAGGGAGCCAAAACATAAGCATATGCCTGTGTGCCCAGGGCTCAGAAGAAATCAGTATTGATAGAAAACCAGGATTCAGATCTAAAAGAAATCATCTTCTTTGTATATCCTGTCTGCAGTTTTGATTTTTTTTTTTTTTTTAATCTCAATAGAATTTGCATGAACTGTTTCAACTCATTCTCCTTGCACAGATACAGCACATTTACCAGCGTGCTGACATTCTAGTGGGAGTAGAATTTGATATATGCCCTTTGGGCTTCTTCAGTAGAATAGACCACTCTCATAAACTTTACTTTTGAGCTTCAGGGAAGAAGAAGCTAATATATTTTAAACACTTGCTATGTAGCAAGAAACTGCCAAATGTTTTCAACTATGATCTGCCACTTAATTCTCACCACAACCCTACAAGATATTAACCCCATTTTACAGATGAGAAGACAAGCTCAAGAGGCCATGTGACTTGACCTACACCACAAAGCTAGCATTCCACTGGAGCCAAACCAGAGCGAGCACTTGCCAATTAATTGTGAAAGGTAAACATCAAGCTGGCGGGTCACCCCTCTCACTCCATAACTTTTTATCACCTTTTGTGATACATCCTGAAAACCTTCACCACATCCATCTCCATTCACACAGCATAAATGCCCCAGACAGAAAGATCTAGCAAAGTTCTCAAATCAGTTACCAAAACACCACACACACACACACACACACACACACACACAATGAAATTCAGAAGTTGGAAGGAAAAAAGGGGTGAAGATGAAGGTCTGTGCATGACAGAGATTTGAATGTAAGTGAAACTTGGCTTGTGTCTTCTGTGCTCATAACCCTGTGTCTTTCAGAGACCTATGTTCAGTTTCTGGTTTACTGCCCTGTACTGGGCAGTGCCTCAGAAAAGGAAGCATGATAGACCAAAATGAGCCCTATTAATCCTTCAATCTCAGGAATAGACAGTGCACCAATTACAAGTAGTTGCAAATATATAAACTTGACTATCTTGTGGACTCAAAGGGAGATTATCCCTTTGATTTTAAATTTTCCTTTAAGGCGCGGATATCTTGTAAATTGAATTTGATCTTTTTATGACTTTTAAGGAAATTCAGGTGGTTTAATTCTGATTGCCACGTCTGTACCTCTGGAAGTGGAGCCTCTGTAGAGAGACTGAGAATTTCACAAGACTCATTTCTTAGGTGACCAGTGGATTATGAGATGGGCAAGAGTAGGCTAAAGGCGGATACAAATGCAACTTTGTATTTACTATGAGGGTCAGATGTGTTAGTTCTCCAAAAAGTTCTGGGAAGTCTCTGAGTCTCATGAGTAGGATGTAGGAACGAAGCATGATGCTAAATGTTCAATATAGGTTATCTCATTTAAATTGATTTTGTGTTTTATGCTCATGTTCACAAGTAGCTGCTCATGAAGGTGGTTTGGAAAAGCATGTGTGCTTGTATTTGCCCGTTTGGCCTCAAAAACTGAGCTGAGAGCAAAGTAGGGTGGTACTGTGGTGGCTGGTAAGAGCTCTATGACTGTATGTCATGGTCTGTGGCCTTGTCTTTTGGTGACTTGTCTATACATGGAAAAAGACAAGAAGTCATAGGATGAAGAAGTGGAGGTTATTGATGAAGGCAAAGTTTGGTAGTGATCTGAGTTGAGACTGAAGTCAAATAACATACTTATGGTTCAGTGTTTTTATTTCTTATTTTTCTGAGAGGAATAAAGGATACCCACATCTGTTAGTCTAAAAACTAATTGAAATTACTTACTGAAGTAAAGGTTGGAAAGCAGAGCAAATGTTTTTAAAGAAAGACACATGAGCAGAAACCTGCTTACAGAGAGAACTTCAGTTTCTTGTGAGACAAAGGCCAAGCCTAGGCCAGCGTAGGTCTCCAATTGTTTGATTCTCTAGTCACTTGGTCAGCTTTCTCTCCCAGAAGATCAAATGTTTGTGGTAGAGTTGGATTGATTGTAACCATTTTGGGGAGGAAATTCAGATTCACTGCCAAATTGTGCCCAGGAACACATTGCCACTGAACTCATTTCACCAAGCAAAGCAAGTTACAGATCAGATACCACACGGACTCTTGCAGGCCTCCTCATAATGGAAAAAGCCTCATACACTAAACATTAGGTTTTTCCCAATCAGTCGACATTGTACTCACGTTAGCAAAGACTTCTCACAGTTCAACGATTCTCTTGTTAATCAGGAAAGAAGTATCTATATTTATTTAATGGCTGGTCTCTTCAGCAGGTGTTATTTTGAGATGATTTCATTTTTATATTGCATGAACTTTAAGCAATGGCTATCTGAAATATTTATTTTCAATCCTGTTCAGTGTTAGTGGGGGATATCAAATTGACAGGCTCGGAGAACAAACAAAGAGATATCTCAACAGAATAAAGTTGCAAATATTCCTTTAGTTTATGGTCTTCGAAGCTACCCAGTGACCCTGGTTTCTTCTGGAGAGAAGATTGCACAAGTTAGTTTGTGCTACAGGTTGGACAAATGTCATTATTTTGGAAGAGGGAATTCTTGGGGCTCATGGGATTGCCAAGGAATCCTTAGCTTCATCTCCATCCTTTGCTTTACAATAGGGGGCTATTAAAGATCATTTGTTGCCCCAAACATGTTTGTATTTCCTTTCCATCTCTCTAAATCCTGGCGATCCTTGAAGGCGTAGAATCCATTTCACATCCTCTGTGAAGATTTGCCTGAGCACTCCAACCCATGGCAATTATATTTTCTTCCAAACTCCTCTGGCTCTAGGAGGAAAAACATAATAGTGATTAAATCATGGTGTAGACCTGCGCTCCAGCTGTGATTCATACTTGCCATGTGTTGTTGGGAAGGTTATCCCTCACCTATAATTCCTGATTTCCTCACCTATAATTCTGGTTTAATGGTACTTTACCTCATTGCATGATTATGAGGATTAAATTAAAGGTGTCATGAGTAAAGACCTGACCCATAAGCTCTCAAGCAATTTATCATATTCTAACAATATGTTAGAAGTACTGTATGTTTTATATATTCTCTACCTGAAGGAGATTCTAAACTCCATCAGAATCATGTGTCTTATTTACTTGTGTTTATACCCTCTCCTTCCTATCTTAGTGCTTTGCAAATCTGAACTGCCCAGGCAGTGCAGACTGTTGGCTTGATATTTTAATAGATGTAAGTGGTTTGGGCAGAGAGAATGGGGCTATATCCTAGAGATAGATACAGTCTGCAAACATGCACTCCCATTTTGGTTGGTATATGTGGCCTAGGTATGGTACGTACAGTGGAGAGAAAATAACCTCAGCAGTTTGAGTGGTCCTTGCCTCAGCTGTGACAGAGGGGGGGATGAGAAAAGGCAAATGGCATAGATGAAAGGGTCTAGTATGCCTTTAAGAAGCAGTTTAACATGCACATTTTTCTGGTTTATTCAAGTCAATGAAAGCTGGACGAATATTTGCTCCCAGAATGCTCAGAGTGTAAACCTGGGGATCTCTTGGGATCTGAGGTGGAGTAGAGACCTGCAGGTTGCCTTAGACTTGAGTGATTCATGCCAGAGCCTAGAGGAGAGATGCTTCTGTTAATGTGTAGCTGGAGGGGCATTTGGCAAGGGGCAGTAATGTACTACCATGGCGATTATAAGACCAGCAAGTTTCAAGGAGTAAGACATTTGGCCCTACAACCAGTGGCTATGGTAGCATCCCTTTGTTATATCTGGGAATGTGACCAACAAAAGCATAGAAGATATTTGTTTGGCAAAGCATCCTAGATTGGACAGAGACTGATTACTTAACTGATGCTGAAATACAGCCAGCCCCATATTTGGGCATCATGAATTACTCAGTCTTATATTGAACTCTTCACAATTTTTCTATCCCACCTTGTACACTCACACTGAGCTAATACCTCTCCCTGCTGCCTTTCAGAGTGATTCCCTCTTCTGTGGACTGGCTGTATCATACCACTCATTCCACAAACAATGCCTTGTGCACCTTCTGGGAACCAAGTATGATATTAGGTAATAGAGTTACTTAGATAAAGCACACAGCCTCTGCTCCCAGAAAACAGGGAGGTCTTCCAGGCAAGACAAACAAGAAAAGAGTCACAGCATAATAAAATGCAATGATACAGCTGTGCATAAAGCACTGTGGGCAGAGGCGCACCTAATCCAGACAGCTGCAGGGAACAGAGGTCAGAGAAGCCTCCTCAGACGAGTCCCTCTGCACTGAGTTTTGTAAGATGAGGAAGGCAGAAAGAATACCAAGGCAGGAGTAGTAAGGGCATACTCCAGTCAGAAATTCATTGGCTATAACTATAGCTCAGAGCATAAGAGAAGAGCTGAGCAGACACAGGAGCCAGACCGTGAATGCCATGTGTGCCATGCTACAGGGAATGGGCTTGATCCTGTTCTCAGAAATTCTAAGGCATAAAAAGGGACAAAATGTGATTAGATGTGCCAGCAAAAGGCTAGAAAGAAGCTGGAAGGAAATAACAGGGGAGGAGAGAATCTAGGAGAAAGAAATTTTGTTTGATCATGATAAGTAACATTGTGGTTAACAACTTGGGAAAGGTTCAGATGAAGACAAATAGTGGGGAGTTAGGTGTTGCTCCTGGTACTCAGGAGCTAAACGTAGAAGCTGGGGAGACATCGGTAATTAAAACCACAGAAGTGGATTATACCACTCAAAGAGTGTGTAGGGTGAGAACAGCAGAGATCAAAATTCTGGGGCAAGCATTTCAAAAGGGCACTTGATAGATATTTAAAAAGAATGGCCAGAGAGGCAAGCAGAGAGTCATAAGAAATGTTTATGGGAGCCAAGTAGATAGTTTTCTGAGATGAGAAAGTAATCAACAGAAACAAATGTGACTTGGCTAAAGATTGACTTTCAGTTTGATGTTTTAAGCCTCATCACAATTCTCTAATAAAATACTTCCAATTTGATTGTTAACAGTTGCCTTGCCCCACCTCGATTAGAATTTCAGATTTTCTGTGACTCAAAGGGGAGGTAGAATTGCCAGAGCATAAGCAGGTATTAATTGACCTGCAGCTTCTTTTTAATATGAGAGACAGTTGGCAGCAACAATAAAGTTACAGGGACAGTATATTAGAGACTTGATCCAACTCGAAATGGTCCCCCGCTTAGTGTTTATCCTGAGAGTTGGCTCAGCCCTTTTTACTGCTGATGGGGAGAAATATTCATAGCATTTTTTCAGTCCCCCAGACTGCAGATTCCTCATCTCAACACTTAACTGCCCAACAGCTGCTCATTCTGTGCCCAATTCAGGAAGATTTATTTTCAGTGACCATGAAAATGACAGACTAACCATGTCTCAAGAGGATTGGTTCTTTCAGAACAACTTCCACCTTAGTCTGGCAAACCTGAGAAAACTGTCACGTTTGTCCCAAAGACATGTCAAATGTCAGGTATTAGACATTTTATTAAATAATATGTATAATGACAATTCATTAGTTTCATACAAAAAAAGAAAAATATGACATATATTTCTGTAATTTCCCTTAGAGACATCTGATAGTCTCTGATAGTATTTTGGGAATATTAGTTATCTATTGCTATATAACAAACCACCTTTAAGTTGAGTAGATTGAAACAACAGTAAATATTATTTTCTGTGATTCAGTGGGTTGATGTGGTATTTTCTACGTACACTTCACCTGAACTCACTCAGCTGCATTCAGCTGTTGGGTTGGCTGAGACCGAAACTTCGAAGTGGCCTCACACTCACCTGGCAGTTGATGCTGGCTGTGGGCTGGGCACCTGGGTTCTCCTCCACACCATCTCTCATTCTCCTGCAGGGTAGGCCGGCTTCCTTGCATGACCATCTCGGGCTAGCTATGCAAGAATGTGAAAGTGGGTGGAAGCAGCAAGGCCTAGAAAGCCACACAGAGTCACTTCCACTGCATTTTATTTTCCAGGCAGGTCCCAAGCCCGCCCCAGATTCCAAGGTGGAGAAATAGACTCCATCTCTTGCTGGGAGAGCTGCACAATGTTCTTCTTCATTACCTTGTGCTTGTGCGTGTTTAGTATTACTTATACAGAGTTATCGTACTGAAGATGCAATATTAGCATGAAAACGAAAAGCGAGTTCTCTGAAATCATAGTAAGTGAATTAGAATCCCAGTCCTCCCAGATCCACCAGCTCTACTGCTACTTATCTCAGTGGGCTATATGAGTATTTGATGGCATCTTATAAAGTGCTTAAAAGAGTATCTGGTATATGAAAAACACTCAGTAATTATTAGCCTTTTTTGTTTATTAGTATTTTAAGTGTCTTGTTTTTCTATTCCACATTATAATATAAACATTTTTGTATGTTATTATAGATTTTTGGGTGTCCCAAAAAATGTATATACACTTTAACAGCAGATAGCTCAATTTTGAAAATGAAATGTATTTTAATAAACACTGCCTTTATAATTATTCAAAGTGTGTGTATATATTTTTTGGGACACCCTATATAATTTAAATTTCTACCTAGCAGTTCTTTATGTGGCTATGCCATAATTTTCTTAATCATCTCCTCTATAGTATATTTAGTCTAATTCCCATTATTAGCTATTATATATGGAATGCAATAGTAATTTTTAGGTATAAAGCTAGTTGTATTTTGGGAGTATACACAGGCCTATGTGAATTTACCTATATTTTTTGTGGTTATTTCCATAGCACAGATTGTCAGGATTGGACTTACTGGTAATGAATTTTTTAAGGCTTATACATATTACCAAATTCCCTCTCAGAAGAGCACAACAGTTTACTCCCCACTGACAAGGTCTGAGAGGTGTCGCTTCAGATGTGGTGTTACCTCCAGAAGGAGCCCATGAGAAATCTGGACTATTCATTCCATTTTCTCCTCCCAGTGAAAAGAGATTAAAGTTCAGCAGAAAAGCAGCCTTAGCTGCCATTCAGAAATGTTAGGGAAAATATGTGGGGGATAGAAGTAGACATATCTAGTGAAAATAGAAAACACAATATTCACATTTTAAAAAATAGTTGCCATCTGTCCTTTCAACAATGAACTAAAAGATACACACTTAAAGTAGTAGTTAAAATTGCTATTTTTATTTAGTTGGCTAGTTTGATTTTCTTTATGATAATGTGTAAATAATGGGAAAAGAGTAATGCCAGACATCAGAATTTCCGCAGCAGCCAAAATGCCCAGTTAAACCCTATGCAAAGCAGAAGAGGATAATGGGTGGACGTGACATTTACAGAGAGTTTTTGTTCCCATCATTAGATGCATGATTCCAACACAATGACAATAAGTCCTTATCTTCCAATCATATTTTAATAGAGCAAATTTGCTATACTCATGAACATGAGTAGACTCTTGGCAGTGCAGGTTATTTTAATGGACACATCACTTTAAGTTAAACCTTCTCCATCTGTTCAGCTCTCTAATTACCAATGCATAAAGTACATAATTCACAATTACATCATAAAAATAAAATCTAAATTATATCAACTTATGTCAGAGCTTTTCAATCTACGCTATTTGGCACCTGTTGTGGTATTAATATTTGCTCCCTTACAACAAATCAGAGGCAAACACATCACTTTCTCAATTATAAAAATCTGAAAAAAAGTACATACTTGCAAGAGAAAAAGGAATTATCTAACATACCATTTCTTTTTATAGTCATGTCATATTGTTTAGTATCACTTACTTTCTGCTTTAATCAGTCAGTCCAGCAAGGTTCAATCCCTCTCTGAGCTGGGCCTTTACAACTTTCATTGGAGAGAGTGAAAACTAAAGTCACAAAAACTGAATATTTTTACATACTTCAATGGTAAAGTTATTTCTTAGCTCACTTTAGAAATACAAATGATATAATTGAAAATATACAGAGAAAATAAATTGTATATCATATATTAATATATATTAGTATATTCATATATTATGTTATATTATATTAATTATATTATATATTATATTATATTAACTATATTAATTATATTAATTATATTATATATATTATATATTATTTATATTATATTATATTATATTATATTATATTATATTATATTATATTATATTATATTATATTATATTATATTATATTATATTATATTTTATATTATGTTTCCTCATCCCAGGGAAGATTGGATTCATCAGGAAATCCATTAGAAAAAAAGCACAGGAGGACACTGAAGAGAGAAGTGAGAAGAGTGGGAATATGGTAGATGGGCTAGTTCATCCACTTGCCTCCCCCATCCCCTCTTTCACCTTAGAGTGTGGAGATTGAGGGATGTATTGAATTCCCTGAAGACCATGCCCCTGGCTGCTCTGCATTGCTCTGGGATTCCATATGCTTAGCTGTTATCTTTGCCTAGGTTTGGCTGGGATATAGTCCTTCAATTTTTAGAATTGCTAGCATCTGTTTGCCTTTGCCTATCTGGTTCATTCAAGGACAAGGTACTTTGTGTCCCCTTGTGTAGTGTCACCACAGTGACACACTCCCCTGAAGGCCTAATGAAGGCCTTGTTTCTGGTGACAATCACATAAAACTTGGACAAAGAGTTGGAGAGTGCTGAGTGATTCAGACAGCAGGAAGGAGAACTCCAGTTCAAGGAAGCCAGAAGCTTTCCTTTTGCTGTAAATTAGAGTGATACCACTTAAGTAAATAAGGCAAGGGAATGTGACTTAGGTGCTGGCTTCTATGCCAGTATAAACACTGTTAATTTTTTATTGTTATTAATTCTCCTGAACAAATCACTCAGGAGATATTGGCACCTTGTAGATGTACAGAGTATCCTGTTAATCAGACATGCAGCAAATTAGTTGATTCATCTATTTCTCCATAATATTTTACACACATCTCCTACAACACTCATCAACTAATATTATTTCTTTACATGTTTGTCTTTCCAATAAGACCGGGAGAACCCTTAGGTTAGTGTTACTGGCTGAATGTGTCTATTGCATCAATACTCTTAGCCAGTATTTAGGAAAGAATGAGAACTGAGTCCATTGTAAACATCTCCTCATCTTTCACAGTATTATGCTTCAAAAGGTAAGGGAATTCTATTCATAGTATTGATTTTATTAGGTTCAGTTCTGCTGATTTCTATAATGTTTGTTCTGAGTACTCAAAGTGCTTTATAGTATCTTTCAAAAGAGCTTTGGAAAAATAAAAAACAAAAGATCTGTGAACCTTTGCACATGTTTTACATTTAATGTAGTGACTAGCAAAGCTATGATTAAAGGTGAAGTTTCCCAAATCTTTTCCCGGGTCCAGACTGATTCCCAAACAATTCAAGATGAGGTGACCTCAGACTGTCTTCTCTCATGCTATGAAAAAAACTTTCAGAATCTTGTTTCTGAAATCTTCATTGTAGATATACAATGTGATATCAACAGTATTTGGGAATAACACTGAAAGAAGTTACATTTTAAGAAATTCCTGATTGTACATTAAGTATATATTGCAAAATGCCCTCTTATCTTCTGTGGTAAATAAAATGTTGACTCCTAGCATTATTAGCGGGCATTATTTTAATTCATAGTTTATAGCAGAAATGACAAACTGGGTTCTAGTTACAAAAAGAATAGTAAACTCAGAATTATTTAATAAAATACTATCCAAAACATGATGCCTGCCTGTGAAAGGATTAGTGTAACCTTGTAGCAATCAAATTCACTGCTGCAGTGAATTTGATTGCTGACTTGGAAACTTTTGCTAGGTACCCACTCCATAGAAATTTAGCTCAGACAACTCCAGCTGGCATTTCAGCTTCAGGAACGTGGCCACAACCCAGTTTCTGCTAGCACCCACCATGTCCCTAAACATATATTCTATTAAAACAGAGCTACTTGCTGTTTTCTAACTACATTCTCTTTACTCACAGTGTTCCCTCTGAACATCTACTTAGGCCTTTCCTCCTTGCTTGCAGCCCTAATCTCCATCTCTCAAAATCCACTCATTCTCTAATAAGCCCTGTTTAAATATCAACTGTCCTTGAAAACTTCCTCCCCATGGACATAATCTCTCACTCCACTGATTCCTTGGGGCTCTTTATGATGAAATAATTATTTTATTCTCTCTACTAATTAATAAATCCCTTGACTATAGAGACAGTACCATAATCGTTTAAATCTTCTATGGCTCCCAACATGGTGCCTGGCACATACAGGTGCTAGAGAAATTCTTACTGAATAGATAGAGCTCCTTGAAGCTGGGGAACATATTGGAGTTCCTTTATAGTCTCAGCATCTTAGCATAGTGTCAGCCCAAAGCTGGTGCTTAGGAAACATCAGTTGAATGAATTGAATAATAGAAAAATGAATGCAGACATTCTACTTGCCCTTTTCACCAACACCAGAAGAAAACACCCGAGAATCTATTTTTAAAAATTGTGTGGTTCCTTTAAAAAGAATCCTTGCCATCCCAGAAGGTTAGCAGTGTCACTCAGTGCAGAACACAGAGCAATCATATCAATATTAATAGGCTCAGTGAAGTGCCACTGGCTCCAGTGCGATTGTGACACTCTGCAACCTAATAAAATAAAAACTAATTCTAAAAATAATTTACCTCCTGGAGACCTTAAAATGGATTTTTCTAATGAATGGAAGAAAACTAGCATGGATCTTTCCTTTTTTTACCAGTGAATCCAATCTTATAGCATACCTAAGTCTAAAATGGCATTTTATAAAGTGCCATCACCACCTTTTGGAGAACAAAAAGCACACTCTTCATCCATGTTTACAGTTTCAGACATTTTAGCAGCCAATTAAGAGATGAGACTTTTCCATGCTTCTATGCCTCTGGATCCATTTTGTTCTTCAGTGTAATCAAAGAACTCATATGTTTATAAGCCTAATCCATGGACATGGGCATTGGTCTGGGGAAGGCCTGAGAGTGGGGTGGAGGGGATCAATGGGGGTAAAAAGGGGACATTGTAATATTTTCAACAATAAAGATACAAATAAATAAAAATAAATAAAATAAAAAGGGATGCTAGGGTGAGGGAAATGAAGAAAGACAAAGGAATCAGGCTTTGTTTTCATTTAGTCTGTTTTAGCTTCACTTGGTAGAAGTGATCATTCAATAGGCAGATTACTATGTGGAAGATTATAGAATGGCATAAGTATAACAAAATATGGGGCTGTTAACAGGCATAGAGATCACGTATTTTTATTCACGAAGCTCTTCATCATTAGAGTAAAATCAGAATAAATTGTTGCTGAATGAATGGATAGAGAGAGAAAGGAAGGTGCTGATTCTCAAGTCTCGTTGGCCAGCAACCAGGCCCGAGAGCAGTTCAGAGGCTGGTGCATTTACTTCCTACATTACTTGAAGGCTGCTCCTGGGAATTTTCCTGATCTGGCACGTGCGTGCGTGCGTGTGTGTGTGAGAAAGAGAAAAAGTAACAACCCACAGTCAAGCAGAGATACGGGAGTGGGGTGAGGGTGAAGGAGAGAAGGCCATTGCTTAATACCCATCTGTTAAGCAACCTCAGATCAGATTCTAGAGAAATAAATAGGCACGACTGATATGTAAGCATGATGGGAAACACCCTTAATCCTTCATATTTTAATCATTTTTTTCCCTGAAGGGATGGTGTTGAACCAGATCCTTTAAAATACTTTCTTCCTGTTCTATTTTCTGAATTGAAATTATTCCTATCTCACACGTGTTATGATTCTTTCATCTCATGAAGTTACTAAGAAGCCCCGTATTATGCTCTAAAAATACACCTTTTCATGGAATCATAGAATATTGTCTCTGGAAAGCACTTTGAACATAATAGCACTGCCCTTCCTTTTATGCTGAGGAAACTAAAACCCAGAGGGGTGAAATTCTCAAGGCCCTAGCAAGTTAGGGAAACTCCAGAAATAAGAATCTAAATCCCTGCCTGTTCAGCTCATTGTTTTCTATTGTGATTTGCTGAATTTTTTTTTTTTTTCTTGCATCACTCTGGCTCTAAATCAATTCATCCTAACGTACAAGAATGTATTGGTTAGTGTAATCAAGGGAGAAAACCTAAATATTTAAGTAAAAATATAAATGTGCCCTATATTTCTGGAAGACTTTTAAGAACTTTTCATTCATTCATTCAGTAAAAATTTCTTGAGTACCTACTTGCTACCAGGGATAGAAGAGGGGAGAAAACAGACTCCATTTTCACCATGTAAAGTTTACAAGTACATACATTCATTTACTTGCACGTACGTAGAATACATATAACCTGACTCATACAGTAAGTGAGGGAAAGAGTAAGGAACATGTTTGCAGGCTGCAAGATTTTTAAATGTCTGCCATCCACATCTGACCCTTAAATGTGCTTGACTTCAGGGGTCAGTCCCCTAGGGAAGGAAAATCGCCAGTTCTCCTCACCGAAAAGGGACAGCCGATTAGAATCCAGGAGGCTGCCGCGCACCATGCGTGTGCTTCCTCCCCTGACTCACCTTCTCATTCTGCCCTTTGTCCTGTTCACCATAATTGTATCTATTTTCCCACCCACCTTGCAGTGTTGTGCTGATCTGACGTCCATGCAAACAGACTGCTTTCAGCTCCAGGTTGAAGAGTTCACTAATGGAGGCCCAGACACCTGTAGAAACTTTGTTTTTCAGAGCCATAAAAAGACTGCCTTTAAGTCCATGATTAATTTCCTCTGCAAGGAAATGTGTTAGTCTCAGTGAGTGCCCCTGCTGCTAAATTAACTTCTGACCCTTTCTGTGTCCTTCCCAATGACTCTTTGAAAGTTTCAGATTTCCTCAATGAAATCAATAACTTGAGAATGAAATCACATCACCACAGGCCACCTTTGAAGACTCTATTGAGGGCAGCGCGCAGCGTGGGTCAGACAGCCCCTCATGACTTTGCCATTTGAAACCTCGGTGCGGAGCTGGCCTTGGCAGCATTCTGCCCGAGCTCTTTATTGAATATGCGTCTCTTTTGATCTGCTTCTAATTTACCTTGTTCTTTGTGCTCCCTCCTGCTCTACCGGGGATCGATGGGTGTTTATTGTGCCCCTGGTTGTATCACTAATTGCTTGACTAGGAGCCTCTTGAATGTGGTAGCTTTGTTTCTTCTCTACAAAATATCTTTTGCTTTCTCCATTTCATATATTAATGTCTCCACAGCACTCAGAACTAAGTGGTGGATCCCAAAGACAATTGGATACTTGGGGAAATCGAGCTATAGTCATGACAAATAGAGATGAACTGGTTTTGTCCCTGAAATGGCTTCTGAGAGAGGCATTGACCTGGTCCTTACGTTTTTGCCTGGTTCTCCAGCAGACTACTGGATTCGACTCGCTCCTCTGCTCCTCTGCTAGTCATGCAGAAAATCTTGGCTTCTCCTTGTCCTCTCCTTACCAGTAGTCTTTAATCACCTTAGACTCAGGCTGTTTCCAAAACTCCCGGTAGCCTCCTGAAACTTGTATTTCTTTTGTGGCTTTGTGCTGTTCCTGTGTACTGATGATCATCTTCATTAATGGGTGTTGGTCCATTTATGAATTAATCACATCAGATTGAGGAATACGCTCAGATGAAATCTGATGGCTTCCACATTTCCCTGATGAAATATTCATAGCACGAAGGTTTCACCTTTATAAATCATGGTTACTCTATTGATTTTTTCCCACATTTTCCAAACAAGCTCATAAATTTTTTAAAATGTGGATCAGAGAAAACAATATGAATGAATAGATGGATGTACTTTTCAATTACATGCATTTCTGGTTTTACTACTGCCTTCAGCTTATATTAGAAGAATGAGATACCATATAGAAAGGGGATCATCTAAACCTAATGGATGTGGAGGCTGATTGCTTAATAAAAAATTATTGATCATGATGGCTTAGTTTAAATGGAAAGATTAATTTAAATTAAAATTATTCAGTTACTAGGATCTCGATACTGAAGAGTATTACTGATGAATTTGTACGCATTCTTAATTACTGGCATGCATGTTTACTTGACTTTCTTCTTTTTAATCCTTGTTGGAGATGACACATGCAAAATGAATAGGGAAGGAAAATGTTTCGGTTATGTGTTGGTACATAACAAACCTCTCCAAAACCTAGTGGCTGAAAACCACAGCAATTTATTTTTGATTCTGTGAGTTCAATAGGTTTAGCTAGGTGGTTCTTTTGCTTCATGGGAGGTTAACTATGCTCACTTACTACTAGCATTCACTCAACTGTATGGTCCATGTGGCCTCTCCATGTGCCCAGCTACTCACTGCAGGGTGGTCTCTTACATGGTAGCCTGAACCTTTCTCATGGCAGTTGGTTTCTGAGAGGTTAAGGTCAGTGGTGTAAATTTATTTTAAGGAAAAGGGAATGGGAGATGGGGATATTCAAAAGGAAGGGCTACACAGCACTGAGTTAAAGAGTATTGGGTCCATGATGGCAGCAAAAATATACCTGGGGCAGTGAAACAAGGAAGAACATAGAAGGACAGGAGAACCTAGGCTAGGCTATTTTGCTCACTGAGAAGTCAGAGAGAGAAGGGGGCCTTGGAAACAGGTTTAGGGGGTTAGCCAGGGATGAGCTGTGGCTGTCCATTGCTCCACTGGTTGCAAGTCTCATGGAAGCCCCTCAAAGGGAAGAAAGAAGAAGGTGCTGGTGCTCCTGGCGGGGTCCTTTGTCCTGAGCCTGTTTTCCCAGCTTTGCCCCTTGCTAGGCATCCGGGGCTTTCTGCCCAGGTGAGTCTCTGTAGTCGGGTTTCTTCACCTGGGTTTCTATACCTGCCCCATCTTACAGTGTCTAAGAGGAAGAAGCAGGAACTATCAAGCTTCTTAAGATCTTACTTTTTTCCAAAACTCAAGAGGATGAAAAATATACTCTAGTTCTTGATGGGTGGACTGGAATCAATGTATAAGGAAGGAAAAGTTGCTGTTGGCCATCTTTGGAAACTAACATAGAAAGTATACCATACTCTTCTTACAGGTAGATATCTCCCAAATTATTTACATTTGCTGAGCAAGCCATAAAAATGTTTTTGTTGGAAAATTATTCTTCCAGGAATGAAGGACCTCTTGGGATATGATCGAAATAAAAGTGGGGTATGTGGTGGCAAAAGCACATTGTTACCTGTGTGTATTTCTCTTTTATTATCTACTAACAATCAACTCAAATGCTAGGTCATGCACAAGATACCAATAAGTGAAATTAAACTTGGTTCTATTTATAAAACAGGCAAAAGAGTCTGTGCAAGTGGTATGCGTGTATGTTTGTGTGGGTACTCTCCAGAAAGCCTCAAGTAAGGCTATATTGCATCAAATGCAATTATGTGACTAATTGGAAGCCAGAACCTTGCTTTTGTACCATGACTGGAAGGAATAGTATTTAGTTATGTAGAAAAAATTTTAAAAATATTTCAATGTACCCACGGCTTCCAAATATATTTACAAAACAAGTTACTTTATCATCCAAGGGTTTAAAATATAAGTAAGAAAAGTTGGTCTTTGGTAACCCCAGTTTCTTCTTTCTGTATCATTATAACCCCAAGTTCCATTACAGTTGCCCAAAGCTCTCAATTGCTTCTCTCACCCATTTTTACCCCATCAACAAATCATCTCATAAACTTGTTCTCACTAAGATGTGAAGGACTAAACGTTTGAATATACTATCCCTCCAGAATAATTTGCATTTAACACAAGACCACGGCTTATGGTATCAATGCATTTCTTTTGTGTTTGGGCATCAAGTTGCAGACGTAAAGTTGTACATCGGAATTTCTGATTTCTAGAAGACAAATCAAGTATAGCTCTAGGTCATTTGGTTACCTCTCACCCTCACCGTCCTTTGTTGAGTTCTAAGGAAATGCAAAGTAATGGCAATGACATAAGCAAAATATAATTAGAAAAGCAATCTGTTGGAAAAAGAAATGATAATGCTTTTCAAAATGAAGCACTGTACCATGTAGAGAATTTGGGCACTATCCATTGTTTTAGAGGATCCATGCCATGGTTCCTCACCATTAGCCTTGATATTGGAAGAAAGTCATTTCCATTTTTTTCTTGACCTCCAAACTAACTAAACTCTTTGCAGCACCAAATAATGCTGCTCAGAGGAGTTTTTCAGGCTTAATAATGTAATGCTTTGAAATGAATTACAAGGAAGAAGTTGCATATATTATTGCAAGCATTCTTTTATTTTTGTTTGTAAATGGCATTCTTTGATATTTTGGATAAGAAAAAAAAAGTCAGTCATCATGAATAAATCATCAGTGAGAGACGATTGAATTATGTGCTGTCATCTCTATCTTTCCAGCCTTGACAAGCACAGTGTGTGGCTGCCATTAAGAGAAAATGTGTCATGGTACAAGCTATTCTAAGCACTAGTGAATGGCAAAAGTAGACGGATGGGATGGTGGTGTGCTCATGGTAGCCATACTGGTGCTGGGGGCAAATGGGCCCAGGACAGGAACTGTGGTTCTGGAAAACTTGTAGGAATGTGTGGAAATCCTGGAGGGACCACTGGTATAACAAAAGAACAGCAGCTGTAAGAATGCTGCTGACATTTGCATAAATTTGTGATTTTTGTCTTTGCTGAAAGTAAATCCATGTAAATCTACTGTGGTAGGCAATTCACATAGATTACTACACTTAATTCTCATGACAGCGCAATGAGGTCAATATTATTATGAGACATATATTATAAATTAGTTCAAAATAACCATGAATAAGCAAAGAATTTGCCCAAGATATTCACACAACAAATTAGAGAGGTGGGATTAAATCAGACAAATTAAACTTCAGACTCAAATATGATGATTTAAGTATAATTTAAATATAGTAAGTGTCATCCTTTTTGGTGTATAGTTTTTTAAAATATATATTTTTATTATTTTAGAGAGAGAGGAAGGGAGAGGAGGGAGAGAGAGAGACATTGATGTGAGAGAGAAACTGATCAGCTGCCTTCTGTATGCATCCCAATGGGGGATCAAACCCACAACCTGGGGATGTGCCCTGACCAGGAATTGAACCGGCCACCTTTTGGTGCATAGGACTACACTCAACCAATTGAGACACACCAGCCAGGGCTAGTGTATAGTTTTATGAGTTTGGGCACATACATACAATCATGTAACTATTACCACACTCAAGATATGGAGCAGTTCGTCACCTTTTCAAATTCCTTCATGCCCCTTTGTAGTCAACCCCCAACCCCTCTTCCTGCCCCAGCCCCTGGCAACCACTGATCTGTCTCCTTCCTTTACAGTTTTCACTTTTCCAGAATGTAATGTCAATGAAATCATAAAGCATGCAGCCTTTTGAGTCTGGCTTCTTTTATTTAACACAAGCACTGAGATTCATTCATGTTGTTGCCAGAATTAGCAGTTCATCTATTTTTATTGCCAGTATTATCCCATTCTATGGATGTACCATTGTATGTTTATCCATTCATCCACTGAAGGACATTTGAGTTGTTTCAATTTTTCAGATCCCAGTATCTTAACCATGATAAAATACTGCCTTTACTCAACCAGATATCTTTTCTAATTATCATAGCCAATGTCCCTAATGATATCTTTGTTTATGTATTTTCTCTCGGGTTTCCTGAGAACTGCTGTGTAGAGGTAGAAAGAAACACCAAATCTGCTCTGTCTCAAGCACAATTCCACAGAGTCAAGTTCTCTCTCGTGCAGAAATGCCATTAAATTTTCATTATAACAGTCATGCAGTACCTGTCACATAGCAAGTGCTTAAAACTATATGAGCTGAATGAAGAAACAAATGAATACCAAATAAATTATCCAAATTAATTTTCCAGCACAGGAGGTAGAAGAAAGGGTAATAAAATCAAGATTGGTAATTCAGCCTTGGTGTGGAAATATATAGAGTTTAAAAAATGATGTATAATGTACCAAGAAACATTAATATAGGATTCTAGAAGTCCATAGTTTATTTCCCTACACTGTGCCAATTACCATTATTTGAAAAGTGGAAAAAATGTAATGATTGTTGATCTAATTTCACAACATCAAATAACTACCTTGACTGTATCTTTTCCCAGTTTTAAATATTTATGTAATTAACTGGTGATTTAATTGAATTGACCAACTCAGCCATTGCTTTGATATTGGTGTTTTTCTAAAAATTTGTTTTCTTATGATAACATAGCTTCAGAACATTTCTACTCAAGCTGAATTCAGGTTTCCAAAATCCTATTCCTTTTAATAAGGCAATTTACTTACTAAATTCAATCTATTTCAGTTAAAAAACCCTTTTGACTAAATTCAACTTCGTGACACAATTTTCTTTGCATTTTCTTCTCTGCAAATGATATAATCAACAGAGCGAATGCAATGAAAAAACACAGGGATTGGAGTTAGAAAAATTTGGTTCCATTCCATGTTTTGTCATTATCAGCAGTGTGACTTGTGGCTTATCTTTAAAACCCTTTGAGCTCTATTTCTTTATCTAGTAGATTAAGATACTTCCTGTCCCTTCTGCCTGGGAATATTGTGAAGGTCACAAAAAGATTATGTATATGAATACCCGTTGTATTCTGTGTATGAGCAAGTGTGTTACCAATGTCCAGGATGATTCTGGTACTGCTAAGATATTCCTTGCATGAGTCTTTCCTGACCATCAAGTCCATCCCCACACACTTTTAACCAGGGCTTATGGGTGTTCTTGGCTTTTCTAAATGAGCAAACGTTTCTCAAAGGGCAGTTGACATGGAGCTTAATAAAGTCTTGTAGCATTGATGAGCTTCTTCCTTGTGACATGAGAAAGCCCCTTACCTCAGTGACCATATAAACTGCTGCCCAGGTGATGAGTGGGACTCCCTGAAATAATTAGCTCTGCAGACATCAGTAGAGTTTGTGTGTTCAGCTCAGTTCCCAACTAGTTTTCTGCACAGGCTACACTGAGAGCTGGACAATGTTGACCTTAACTTCTCTTCAAATGCCCCATCCCACCCGTGTCAGGCGAGATACCCTCTGATGTCACACCCCTCCCCCCTCCTCAATCTCCAGCACAGGTTACCCTACTTTAGTCTCTCTGAAGCCATGGGTGGGTGGCCTGTGTGTCTTTCTATAATTAGACCGTCACTTTTTGTTTTCAAAAATATGTTTTGAAACAATCTGGATATCTCTAACTGATTAGGAGAAAAGTCCTATACAATGTGCTAGGAAAAGGGAAAGCATAAAGATGGCGATTTCAAGACATCAACTGGAAGTGTAAAGCTCTATACTAATAAAAATTATTCTTATTGAATATGTCCTTTCCAACTTTGACAGTTAAGTTTCTGACAACTCTGATGATAGGGGAATTATACATAAAAAATATGAGAACTTGAGAGAAAAATAAGGTACAGGGATTGAGTGAACTGATGAAAGCCTTTGAAAATATTTTTACCTCAACTGAAATAATAGATATTAAATAAAGAATAGTCCAGTGATAATTTATACATCTAAAATTCACAGGAATTGGGACTACAACTGATTCCTACTGCCATTTTTGTCCACTGGTAACTTTACAACATTTTCTTGCTGTAAGAGTTTTTATTAGAGGCTTATAAATTTGTTTTGCTTGGTAGCAGATCATATACATACTGTGGCATATGGTATTGACTCATTCAACTCTGCTCTAGTCCCTTTGCGCTATGCCCTTTTGCATGACGGCCTTATGGCTTAGATTCTGAAAGTTCTTCGTTTCCACCAAGCAGATGTACCCATGAGGGAACTGGCAGGCAGAGGTGAGATGGGACACCTTTGCTAGTGGGCAGAGCCATGGAAACATTTTGCTTTTCAGCAACAACAGAAACAAAGCTCTACTTACCCAGTCCATGACTTGGTGGGTGGTGGTGTTTGGTGGGATATCTACTGTACAGGCATGGCTCGTGGCTGTGATGTCGTGGTTCTAGACCCAGTTGTTTCTGCAGGAGCTCCTTAATCCTCCAGTGGCAGCACAGGGAGTGTAAGCGAGAGCCCGCAGTTGAGGCAATGGTTTCCTGGTCCCTCACTTCCCGATCATGCCTCACCTTCCCTATTGTGGCAGCAGCAGCAGCAGCCCCTTCAGTGGGTTAGTTCTGCAGCGTTGCTTTCATATTTGTTCTTGGAACCTCTTAGAGCCTCCTCCTCAGCTCTTCTACATTTCTTAAAGTAACTAACTCAGTGATTAACTCACTTCCATATCTGAACCCTAATCTAAAAACTAAAATGTTTTGTGTGATTTTTCTCCAATTTAGATAGCTTTTCTCATTTATGATTTGAAATTATTGACTCTTTCCTCCGGGCTTCTATAAGCCATCCAAGGGCACAGAGTAACTTGTAAATCTGACATGGAAATGGATTGATGCACTCTTTCTTTAATGAGTTCACTTTTATTTCTCAAATGCTATCCTCACAGATAGTGTTACTTAAATCAATCTGCTCTGTTCATCAGAATGCCAAGCCAGAGAATAATGAAACTTTGCAGAATTGGCCTAATTGTCACCTGCCCCATCTCCAAAATGTTCAGTCCCCACTATATAAGGGGGCACCTGAAATGAATTCTAAAAGTAAAATCATTCTCAGTCATTCTCAATGCTTCCAAATCTTCCAAGTCTGCATTGCAGAAATTTCACCTACTTTTTCATCTTTTTATTTTTCCTTCTAATCACCTCCAAATAAAGTGGTTTGATATTAGAGACTATGCAAGACTAAATTTTTATAAATCTGGAAAAGCTACATGGAGATAAATAAATATATCAAAATATATTTATTTTCATCTTTTGGAGAAAATATCACAGAAGCATTTGTGAAAATAATTTTTTTAAAACTTAAATTGATTCCAAGTCCATTTCTTGATTTTTAACTCCTAAAAATGAAACTAATGTATTTTGTTTTATGTTTTCTCTTAATTCATTTCCAATTTTATTTAAACAAAATTTGAAGAAATATTTCCCTCTCATTTATTTTATCAATGTCCTTGAATTTTACTGATACAATTAAAAGGTCATTACATGTGTTTATTATTTTATAACATTATTTTGCCTACTTTGCCTCATTTTAGGAAGGTCTCTTAGGAACAAAAGAGAGGGGAAGAGGGAAAAGGGATGAGGGAAGAGGAGGAAAAATCCTTTTATCTTTCCCAAAAGAGTAAAATAATACTTACAGGCACAGAAATCACAAATTGTTGGCTAAAGACTAGTAAAAACATTCCACCTACAGCCACTGCCCTTGAGAATGTACTCCATGTCTGGTGTTTAATAGTCTGGCATTTTAAGTGGTACATTGAAGCTTATAAAATATATTTGGTAGTTTGTTTTGGATTAACTTTGACTACTTTTTTCTATACCTAGATTTGGAAAATAGTGAAAGGGGAGGGGGTTGGCTGGAAAAAGAGTGGGAGGAAAAGCTGAAATAAATACAGGCAAAGCAAAGGATTTCCGCAGAGAGCCATTGGCCTGGCTTCAGCCGTGTAGCTCCTATGTACTGAGCCTGTCTCCAAGTACATGCATAGGTTGACTCTACTAGTTAGGGAGTTGTCTTCACTACTGAAAGGCTCATCTGTGATTCTCAGATGAGCCTTATGAGGCCAAGATTGGGCCTTGGATGACTGAGGTAAAACAGATACTTACCCATGCCACAAATATCCTTATCTCTTAGAAATGCTGTGGGAATTTAAGGGGGTAATGTTTGCAAAGCATTTTACAGTCTAAAAAAGGTTCAAATCTCTGTAATAATAAAAATGTTGTTGTTATAAATCCTGGACTAGACACAGATATAGAAGTTTCAACCTCAGCCAGATTTGGGATTTCAATGTACTTTAGAGCCACCAGATAAAGAAAACACTAGCCCTTCTATGATGCTGATGCGTAATTTTTTCAGATATTAAGCTTAAACCCAGGGAAAAGGGGGGACGGACACTGAATCATGACCAACAAGAAATATAACCAAAAATAGGATACCAGACAAAATGGGAATATAAAACCCTTAAACATTTTAGAAATTGACTTAAGAAAGTGCACACAACCCGGCTAGGTGTGGCTCAGTGGTTGAGCATCGACCTAGGATCCAGGAGATGGCAGTTTGCTCGATTCCCAGCCAGGGCACATGCCCAGGTTACAGGCTTGATCCCCAGAAAGGGGCATGCAGGAGGCAGCCAATCAATTACTCTCTCATTATTGATGTTTCTATCTCTCTCTCTCCCTCTCCTTTCCTCTCTCTGAAATCAATAAAGATATATTTAAAAAAAAGAAAAAGAAAGTGTACACAGGCTCTCTATGGGGGGAAAATGCATCTCTATTAAAGGACATAGAAGAACTGATTTTAAAAGGTTATTGCATACTCCTGAAAGGGATACTTTGATAATATATAGTAGATGTTCTAATGACTCTGTAAGTTACATGTAATTCCAAAGACATTTCAGCTTGTTATTTTTTGAGCAATCTAATAAAGTTAGTCTAAATGTGTATGGAAAGGGGAAAAGTCACCTTTGAAAAAGTAAAGCAAAAGGAAGACTTGTCCTATCAATTACTAAAACATATTACAAAGCCTTAGTTGTAAAAATTGTCCTGGCATTGGTGCAAGGACAAGCAAATAGGTTTCTGGAACAGAAAAGAGAACTCAGTGATAAAAGTACATATATACAGAAATATAATACATGATTGAGTTGCACCACAAACCTAGGAAAAGGACTGTTCAGAAAACTGGCAATCTCTCTCAATAGATGATGGATGATAGATGATGATAGATGATAGAGATAGATAGATAGATAGATAGATAGATAGATAGATAGATAGATAGATAGATAGATAGATAGATGATTGATAGTTATTCTCAAACTGGACTGCAGGATTTTAAGATTAAGGATTTAGGATTATGACCTAAATGTGAACAATAATATTATAAAGATCATAGAAGATAAAGTAGGATGATTTTAAAAACAAAAGAAATGATTCTTTTTATCATACTAAAATCAAAGATTTCTAATCAATGAAGAACAGCAGGACAAAATTAATTTGAAAATAACAAACTTGAAGAAGTTACTTATAATAAGGAGCTTACATATACTACATAAAAAACAAATAAGCAAAACTTCCTGAAAATCAGTAACAGAAGCTAAAACTAAATCGAAAATGTACTAAAGACATAAAAAAGCAGGTAATTCACAAAAGAGAAAACCTAAAAGGCTAAAAAGGATATGAAGAGATACTCTAATTCATCAGTAAATTAGATTTACTAAATTTACCATTCTGAACAATGCCAAGCATTACTGCAACCTTCTCTGTTCTCAGAGAAGCATATTCACATACTGGTGTTGGGATGCAGCCTGATGAAGTCCTTCTGAAAACCACTGTAGCCAAAATGAATCAAAAGCCAGGTAGTATTCCTTATGAACCAGTTACCCCCACCTATCCTGTGCATGTATCAGAGAAGAAAGCCGGACAGATTTGTGTAAGATTATCTAAGCATGCCTTTTTTTTTTTTTTTAGTTAGTGGGGACTTGGAGGCAATCAAGTTGTCTATAGCTGGGGGACTGGTTAAGTAAAACATGGTGGATTCCCCTACAGAATACTGTGGAGTACTTAGAAACAACCAACTAACTGTACACACAGCAACATGCTTAGATCTTTAAAAACAGTGCTGAGTGAATCAAGGAAGTACATTAAAAATATACGTAACTCAGATTTTATAAGAACATACATAAGCGAAAGAATACATATCAAATGTGCTTGAATAGTTAGTTGCCTATTTGTTGATGACATGGGAAATGGGAGCAAGGGTTGCAGATGCAAGGAAGGAAGGAAGGAGGGGAGGGAGGGAGGGAGGAAGGGAGGGAGGGAGGGAGGAAGGAGGGGAGGGAGGGAGGGAGGAGGGGAGGGAGGGAGGGAGGGAGGAGGGGAGGGAGGGAGGGAGGGAGGGAGCAAGGGAGGGAGGGAGGAAGGAAGGAAGGAAGGAAGGGAGGGAGGGAGGGAGGAAGGAAGGAAGGAAGGAAGGAAGGAAGGAAGGAAGGAAGGAAGGAAGGAAGGAAGGAAGGAGGGGAGGGAGGGAGGGAGGGAGGAGGGGAGGGAGGGAGGGAGGAAAGAAGGAAGGAAGGAAGGAAGGAGGAAGGAAGGAGGAAGGAAGGAAGGAAGGAAGGAAGGAAGGAAGGAAGGAAGGAAGGAAGGAAGGAAGGAAGGAGGAAGGAGGGAGGGAGGGAGGAAGGAAGGAAGGAAGGAAGGAAGGAAGGAAGGAAGGAAGGAAGGAGGAAGGAAGGAGGAAGGAAGGAAGGAAGGAAGGAAGGAAGGAAGGAAGGAAGGAAGGAAGGAAGGAGGGGAGGAAAGAGGAAGGAAGGGAGGGAGGGAGGGAGGGAGGAAGGAAGGAGGGAGGAAGGAAGGAAGGAAGGAAGGAAGGAAGGAAGGAAGGAAGGAAGGAGGGGAGGAAAGAGGAAGGAAGGGAGGGAGGGAGGGAGGGAGGAAGGAAGGAAGGAAGGAAGGAAGGAAGGAAGGAAGGAAGGAAGGAAGGAAGGAAGGAGGAAGGAGGGAGGGAGGGAGGGAGGGAGGGAGGAAGGAAGGAAGGAAGGAAGGAGGAAGGAAGGAAGGAAGGAAGGAGGAAGGAAGGAAGGAAGGAAGGAAGGAAGGAAGGAAGGAAGGAAGGAAGGAAGGAAGGAAGGAAGGAGGAAGGAAGGAAGGAAGGAAGGAGGAAGGAAGGAAGGAAGGAAGGAAGGAAGGAAGGAAGGAGGAAGGAAGGAAGGAAGGAGGGGAGGAAGGGAGGAAGGGAGGAAGGGAGGAAGGGAGGAAAGAGGAAGGAAGGAAGGAAGGAAGGAAGGAAGGAAGGAAGGAAGGAAGGAAGGAAGGAAGGAAGGAAGGAAGGAAGGAGGGGAGGAAAGAGGAAGGAAGGGAGGGAGGGAGGAAGGGAGGGAGGGAGGGAGGGAGGGAGGGAGGGAGGGAGGGAGGGAGGGAGGGAGGGAGGGAGAAAAGGCAGGCCTTGCATGGACTCGTGATGACCTAGTGCCATGACTTCTTCAACTCTCTGTAAAAAAGTTAAACAAGCAAAACAAAACACACACATACACGGAAACAGAAGCAATAAAAGCAACTCTCAAGAAATGCAAAGATCTTGGGTATTCATCCTCTCTATTTCTACCAGGCACCCTAACTTGCCCATTTCCCCCTAATATCTCCCATACTTCAGAAGCTCCAGGAGCTCAACCTACCCACAGAGGGTACAACAGGAAGGAAGGGAACTTAACTCTTCCCAGATGCTTTCTTAAACCCACCTTAGCAAAGACCATTCCACCCCAGGCCCCTTTGTATCTGTTCCCCTCCTTCAGTTCGGAAAGGGATTAGTGAGATGGAGCAGGAGGGTAGAACAAACAGGATGTTTTCATTTACTAAACTGTGTGTTTTCCCCTGGCGAAGTGGTTATGGAGCCAGGCCAGGACGATCCTGGTGGGAGCCTGGTTCTAGGGGCGGAAAGCACTTCAATGCCTCCTACTCTGCCATAATAAACACTTCACATCACCCTCTCATGTTGGTGATGATGAAAAACAGCATACCCTTGTAGAAACAAAGGGGAATTTTGCCTTGGAGGGTCATCCAAAATGTTGCTTGGAAAGTAAACCTAACAAGCACATTCTCTGACTAAGTTTATTTATAGCTCTGCAGCTATCAATAACAAAGACAATTAAATTAGCTAGGTCAAAAGTCCATTTGAACTGAAGAACCCTATTATAAAATTAAAGTTTGTGGAAAGCGGCCCTCACCAGCCCTTCTCACAGGAAATTGAGGGAGACGCTCTTTGGGTTTGTTGCAATTCAGCAAGGATTAATAGCTCTCACGCTGGAGGATATTACTTAGAGAGCACAGAGTTTAAAATACTTCACCCATGTAGATGAGCACTGGTTTCATTGTTTCATCTTAGATATTGTGGGGTTTTTAAAAGAATCAATAGAGAGGAGCTTAGAAAGGGGGAAATAACTGTTCTCAGAAAAGCATATTCTGACTGCTCCAAGATGGTATGTAATTTGCTCCACCAAAGCCAGAACAGTCAATAAGTCAAGATGTGGCTTTAGCTGCGCTTCAGAATAAACACTGGGTTTTTTCATTAACTGATCAAATACAGAGTTCAAATGGAACTGCAACGTTCTTTTGTGTGGGTAAAAATAATGGATTACAACAAATATCTCGGGGTTTTGGAGGCCACCCTAAGCATAGAGGTTAGCAAGATATTTTCTTTGTCAATCTCGGATCACCCTGGCAGACTCACAATGCAGCCTGCATTTCATTAGGCCTCTTTTCTGACTCAAGAAAAACAAACAAACAAAAACCGGGTCCCTTAAGCCCAGCAGCTGTCAACGTAGCTTGTCGAGTGCATTCTAGCGGGTTTCTGCTTCTCTGCGGTTGGTGGTCCAGCACCCTTCGTACAGATCCCTCCCTCATATTTCTCCCTCTCCCTTTTCTTCTCTCTCTCCCCCTGATTTTCATTCTCTTAATTAATAAGCTGACTTTTGGTGGGCATTTTCTTTTGTTAACAGTTTAAATTCCTAATGAAGTAACTTTATATCTAACCCAGATCTCTCTCCTTGACGCTAAACCAGTATTGCCACTTGCCTCATGGAACTTCTACTCAGCTATCTCATATTCAACAATTCCAGTACAGGTTAAATTCTCAGTCTATTGAAGCATGCCCTTTTTTATATTCTCGATTATTCATTTTCTGTGCACACACTGTCCAAATCTGGAACCATGGGAGAATCACCTATACCTGTGCTAGTTTCTCACAGCCTTTCTCAAGCAGCTCGTCTCCATGCCCAAAGGAGGCAGCCTGGATTCATACCCAACCTCCAGCATTCTGTGTCCTCTTACAAGTTACATAAAACCTCTAGCCACATTTTCCTCATCTGTAAAATAGCCGTCATGATACCTACTTCACAATGTTTTAGGGGCAAAACGAGATACCCCATGTAAGGCACATGCACAGCGCCTACCAAGTAGTCATCATCTACAAATACGAGCTAGTTTTACTTTCCTCCACATTGTCTTTTTAAAATGTTTCACCCTCTCTGCTATTGCCTTACCTAAAAGTAGCTTCCTATATGGCCTCTGCCTACCAGAAAAATCCCCCTCTTGTCACTTGACTGCCTTGCAGATGGTGTAATGCTAATGCTTTAAAACCCTAGCTGTGTTACCATTATCTTTAAACTGAAGTATAAACTTTGTTTGTTGTTGTTAATCCTCACTCGAGAATATTTTTTCATTGGTTTTTAGAGAGAGGAAGGGATGGATGGATGGAAGGAGAGAGAGGAAGAGAAAGACCGATTGGTTGCCTCCTGCACTTGCGCCAATAGGGCCGGGGATCAAACCCGGGCAAGTGCCCTTGACCGGGATTCGAACCTGTGACCCTTTGGTGTGCCAGCTAACACCTAACCGCTGAGCCACACTGGCCAGGGCTGAAGTACAAACTTTGTATAAAGGTGACTAAGACACCTCATACCAGCCCCACCCATTACCTGGCCTACGTCTCCCACTTTTTTCCCAATTAGCTCCAGACACACAGAACCTCAGGTAGTGCCAACAGCAGGCTACGTTTCTGTGTCCTTCCCTGTCGTTCCTCTTTGCTCTTCCCATGATGCTTTTCCTGTACTGCTCTTTCTTCACGTGACATTCTGCATAATCCAGCTCCCTCCACCATCGCCTACTTCGTGGAGCCTTCTTCAACATCTGTAGGCAGCTTGAGCCCGCCCTTCTCCGTGTTCCCAAGGCCCTTGGCCTTTGCCACGCAGCATCATGAGGGTTTGTTTTCAAGGCGGTTGTAAAGGCAGGTTCAGGTTTGTACAAGAAAGGAACGAAGACATTTGTTCTCTAACCTAATGATCCCCTTTTCCTGACATCCCGTCTTGCCTAGGCACATTCTGTCTGCGAGGATCTTCTATGTCTGTTTCTCTCAATAGTCATAATGTTTCCCCTGTGATTCTACCAGAAATTTCAATGAGGATGTTGGGTTCAGAGATGCTCCTTCAATCGTTCCTCACATGAGCTCCATTTTCTAATATATCACCACTCAGGTTAGCACTTGGAAAACTCTAGCCTCATTTATTGCACTCAAAGATAGCACTGTCCACTAATGGTCAAGGGAATTTGGGAAAGTAAATATTCAGAGTTAAGGAAAACATAAATAGAAATTCTTGTTATTCACAGAGGTCGAAATAGTTAACTATTTCTCCTTAATAAGAGTAGGTCTACTGTATGGTACTTTAATTTTCCAGAGCATTTCTGTACACATTTAGGCTTCTCAACAACTCTTGGTGGTAGACAGGGAAAATATTATCTCTACTGATGAAGAAATTGAGGCTGAGGTTAAATGATTTTTCAAGGCTTTTAGAGCTAGTGAATAGCAAGTCCAAGATACCACATCATGCGGTTCATAATGTTCTGTTTTTTTCATATTTTTTCATACTGCCATTCATATATCTCTTCTGCTGGGTGTTATGTTACCATTAGAGCTTTCACAGGAGTTGTATATGTTAGTAAAGATTATGTAAAAACTTCAGGGAACTTTTAAAAATATGTATATGTTTTTATATTGGGTTTTTGTTTTATAATAATAAAAACATGTGCTCATTATAAGAAATTTGTAAAATGAAAGTCCTTAAAAGAAAAAAAGTATAATTGTCCCATGTAGTGACAAAATTAATACTTTGGTTAATTCCTTCAAGGTTTTTTTATGTGATTGATTTATTTGTTTGTTTGTTTTAGATTGTTATGGTCATAATTATGGTAAATATTTTATTCTGCTACTTTCATATATTTTACCTTAAATGTTCTCATATTTTGAGAAATATGAGTTTACCAGCATTATTAATGTATAAAAAGATTCCATTTGATGGCTTTATCAGAATTTAAATAATCCATTATTTTTGGTCAATTTCTGCATTTTTGTTGTTGCCGTTGTTATCCTTTGGTTACTATCTTTTTCTCTTAACCCTGAATACCACATCCCCAGATGAAGATCAAACATTAAATATTCTTATAAACTATGTGTCAGGGCAGCAGAAGTCAAACTTGAGGTTAGTGTAACTGGTTGGCCCCTTATAGAGGTCCGAGCATTTGAATGAGATATCGCACTATTCCAGACAGGATAAGTCAAGTGGGCACTAAGCCTTGGGTTTCACCCACACTCAGAAACCAGTGGGACATGTCACTAAGCCATGCTCTAACCGCTGGGGTTTTGGAGAACCCAGAAGAAACAGCTCGATTTCAGTTTTGATTCTCCAGACCCATCTTCCAAAATGGCATAAGTCCCATAAATCCATAGATTCTTCATTTTGGATTTCTGAATATTAATTAAAAGAGTTAAAGACATTTAAATGGCTTGTCTCTCTCTTTAGGTCCTCCACAAATGGAGATATGGTTCCAATGTTTCTATCAGCATGTGAAAGAGAATAGACAGAGTACCAGACTGGAAGGGACCCCAGGGGATATCTAGTTCAAGGAATTAAAAGTAAATAGCAGCTAGACTGCCCAAATTTGAATCCTAGGCTTTTCAGTTATTAGCCATTTGAGCTGAGGCATTCTGTAATCTCCCTGTGTCTCAGTAGTCTAATTTATGAAATGCTAATGATAACAGTGCCTGCTTTACAGGACTGTTATGAGAATTAAATGTGATAATCTATTTCAAGCACCTAGAAGTGTGCCTGACCAGTACTAAAATCCTGAATAAATATTAGCTATTATTTTATCACTTCATTTTATGGAAGCAGGGCCAATAGGACAGTCCAGCTATTTTTACATTAAACCAAGCCTAAAATAAATATATTGACCATTCACTTTATAGACATCCTCAGCTTGGATTGGGAGAAAATGATTGTACCATAGTTTGGCAAAGTTTTGCTTTCTGTTATTAAACTTGCTATCTTCAAATTGAGCTCTTCCCAGAATTTGTAAACCCTTGTGTATTACAGAGGAAATTGAATCGATAAATTTCTGATTCACTAACCCTTAACTCATCAAACCATCATTAGAATTATTTGCTGTCTGGGGAAGCCTTACGTTCCTGTGTGTGTAGAGGTGTGCATGTCTTCTTCTAAACCAATAAATCTTTCCAGCCAGCCATAAATAGCAATGAAATGCCAAAAGAAGGAAGCAGCTCTAAACTTGAAATGGTTGAAAAACAAGTGAGCTTGTTCTGGGCAATTCACATTCTCTTGATCTGACTTAACAACCCTTGATTTTAAGAGATAAGTCCTTTCATTCCAGAAGATGTGCACTTTCTTCCAACTCATATTTATTGGGTGTCTACTTTGTGCCAGGTTCTACTCTATCAAAAAGGGAAACATTAAGAACTTTAAGTTCCAAGACGGTTGTCTGTGGACATATCTGAGACTGGGATTCTTCCGACTAGGAAAATGAGGACTTTTTTGAGATAGAGGGGTTCTTCGGTGATCCAACTTCACTCCCGTGATATTTGGCACTGGCTCCTCCAGCTCATTTCTCCATGAGTTTGGCCTTGCCAATCACTCATCAATTTCGATTTCATCTTCTAGACTTCTACTAACCCCTGCATCCATTCTGACCTGCTTTACACTTCTGGTTTTGATATCAGTTCGAACTTGGCACTGCTCAGAGCTCTGACTCTTGAGTTTTAACATGCACCACTGCTGGCAGAACGGATACTCCTAGATTCAGTGCTCGTACATCTGAAATAGAGACTAGAAAGAATTGGCTGCAAGCATGGTAGGCAGAAGTGCGCCAGAAATACCAAGAGAGAAAGGAAGTGGACCATACGGTTTCCCAGCGGAGCACAAGCACAGGAGACCCTCAGAACATTCCCAGAACTGGTTGTTAGTGCTTTGCTCAAGTCTAAAGTGGCTGCAAGTCTAAGAATACAGTCAAAATAAGAGGTTTATGATTTTTCTAAGGCTGTGATGGACTAATTTACCCCAGAGTGATGTGGCCTGAGAAATAGCAGTGTTGTTCACAGATGTGCACCTGGGAATCCTTTATATTCATTCGAAGCCTTATTTAGCTTTTCTAAGCCTTAGTTTCTTCAACTGTGAAATTAGGATCTAACTCATAGGATGTTTATAAGAATTAAATGGGTTTTTTTGCATGTGATTCATTTAGAACTTACTAAATATTCAATTAATGTTATCTACTAATGTTATATTTTATTTGCCTTAGAGTAATAGGATGGCTAAATGGATCCCAAATAACAAAGGGGACTCTGGAGGAGGAAAGGCTGTCTGTTTTGTATGTAGGGACATCAGTTGCTTGAATTTTTACTTACTAAGCTGTGGAGATTGGTAGACTCAGCTATCGTTAACTCCCAAGCGGGGAGAAAACATAAACAAACATATAAATAAATAAATGAAATAAATTAAAATGCTGAACCAAACCAGGGAGTCTGATTAGCAGCAGCATTCAGACTGAGGTCAGCCTTTCAACCTGCAGGCGGCTAAGAAACACATCTCTGCTAGCAGTGAATTAAAACATCAAGAAAGAGGCAGAACTCAAACAAGCAGTGCCTAGCGGAACTGTGCTGAAAACCTGACATAAATAATAACATCTCCTTTTAAGGACTTTGAAATAATCAGCACAATGTGCCAAGAAAGATAGAAATTCACTCTCTGCTCACTCTGGATGCAAATATAACATCACTGTGGCTAGGAGGGCTCCTGTTTAAAGGGTGGAGGGGTACAGGGTTCTCATCTGGGGTTCTGGTTTCTTATAAATCTTTTTTTGAGATGGTCTGAGTTCATAATAAACACTTTGATAATATGTGGGAGATAACAGGCCACCCACCAACTCAATGAATTATGGATTTAAAATAACCAGAGCTATGGTATAAGGTTGCAGCAGAGATCCCAAAACAAGCTGTAATTTGGGGGCAAGACATGGTAAGAGAAACACAAGCATTTGAGAATTTGTACTGTGTGAATTTTTAAGTTCTTCAGCAGTCACATTTTTTTCTGAATATACCTATGAACATATCATCTATACCCATATATTTATATGTATATGAATATTTATAAATACTACATGTAAATAAAGTTTCTTATTTATCAAAGTAATACATCTTAAGTGCAGAAATGTGGGACAAAAAATCAAATTGGGGAGAGTGTTTGGAAACAAAATCTCTTTCTGTCCATGTTGAGTGTCAGATGAAGAAAATACTCTAGCTAGTTTAAGCAGAAAGGCATTTAATACAAGGAAGTAGGTGCTCACAGAAACCTTACAGAACCCAGAGGATCAGGCTTGTGCCTGAGTTTCAGAGCAATCCGTGGAACTGGATGGCAGAAGAGCAAATACCTTTGTCATCATTAATCATCTAGGGAATGATTCAGAAGCTAGAGAATTTGAAATCTCCCACTGCATCTCTTGTCTCTGGGACTCTTCCACCTCTGCTATGATAAACCTGCCACAAATGCCTAACTCCTGCCCTGGACTTTAACCTCATGCTAGACTCTGGGCCACCTGCTTCTTCAGAAAACCCAACATCTACATGACTGTGCTGCTATAAAAGGAGCAGAAGCAACAAAAGATCAGCTTCACAGAACTCACTTTCTGACTTTGAAATCTCATGCATGTGCTTTTGATTGGTGGGTCTTAACCCATATCCAGAAATTTAGCTGCAACGGAGTCTTGGAAATGCTTTAGACTTGCCAGAAAGGGAGGCATACTAGAAAGATGTGTTGGTTCCAACTTTGGGAGCTTCCCAGAGGGCAAGGAGAGACAAGAAAGAGGCAGCCCACTCCTGACTGGTAAGCACTGATTTTAATAAGCAAGGGAACTTACATATGAGGTTTGTCTTGGGCGGCCACAAGACAAATAGATCTCTGCACATGTCCACCAAAATCTTAAAAGTTTATATAGAGACCTTAATGGGATTCAGTTAAATATACCCTCCATATGGTCTCAGCAGCTCCCACTGGGGCAACAGTAGACAGATTGTACATTTCAAAGACAGGGTCGGGGGGTGAGGAGTGTCCGATTGCCTGGGTCTAGCTCAAGGCTCACCTGGCGGTCATCTCCTCTCAATTCACGTCCTCCAGGGTGATAAGGGAATGAATATGGATGGATGTCACAGTGTCAGTCCAGACAGAGGAAACAGCAAGAACAAAGACAGGAAGACATGAAATTACATACCACGTTCAGTAACAGAAAGTAGTTCTTGTGTGGTTTGAACATAGAGTGACTGTTGGAGAACTGTGATCCTCTTAGCCAACACTCAGCAACCCAAGAACAGTATCAGAGGAAAAAGATGTTCTGGAGTTGCCAGGATACAGAACTTTCCAGAAAGGTACATTAACCAGAGAATATTCTAGTTAGCATGTGGTTAAATACGTTTTTGGAATGATTATCCCCACCACAAGTCATGTCTTCAGTGTAGTTGAATACTCCCAAATATCTAGGCTCTTAAAAGATTGTTGATTAATTTAAAATAATCCTTGTGGTTAGAAATAATATATCTCTTGCTAATACTCTTCACCAATAGTTTTAATTTTCTTTTTACTTTTTGCATTTGCTTAGATGCTAAATAAATTAGAAATAATTAAATGCTGAAGCTGATCATCTAAACTGAATTCAGAGTTAGAATGTCCTTTTCTTCAGTGCCCATCTTTAGTTCTGCGTTTATTTTATTATATTTTATTTTTGCACAGAAATTGCACTAATTTCCTCCGACTCTCTGCTTGTTTCTGTTCTCCTCAATGTGTCTTCATTCCGTCTGGCTGATTCATTCATTTCCTCCGCGGGGCTTCATTTCCTCATTGTCCATATTCTCTAGGCTCTTTTTGCTTCCAGGGTTTACATTGTAAAAGCCATTAATGATATAGCTCTTTTTGTGGCAAGTGCTACATTCTTAAAGCATTTACAAAAACAGCCGACAAATCCTCAGTTGTAATTAGGTCAAATAATTCTAGAAAATGTCTTTTGTTCACTGATTCTATGGACTCATCATGGCCTTTTAGTGCTATTTTTTTTCCTGGCACACAGATAATTACTTCTATTACCATCCTCAAATAACAACACTTTTCTTCTTCAGTCTTTGTCTGGAGCTGCCCATTAGCTCACTGACACCAGAGTTCCTAAAATGTTGTTTTTGTCCATAATTTATTTACCCCGGAAATTTCAGCTGAGTTGCAAGCATCTGGTTTTCAGCTCAGGTCAGCTATTTTCTAATCCAGGTCCCTTATCTTCTCAGTTAAGCATGTAGGAAGTTAAGATACATTCTAAACTGTGTGGAGAGGAGCCAATTTGAAAGTATAAATTCATACACTGGGAGATCATTTTTTAAGGTGCTGATTTATGTTGATATAGTTGCTCAATGATCTGCTCCTCTTCAGTTTTCTCAAACTACAACTAGGTATCAGATGGTTTTATTTGAATATTTCCAGAGCAAAGCTCAGTAAACAGACACTTTTTCTTAAACCAGAGACTGTCTATTTCTACAAGTTCAATTATAGAACAGTTATAGAACAATTCCAATTCTAAAGTTTAATCAAATAAATATCTCAGCCTATTTAACCAGTGTAATCAATTATATTTGGCTACCATGCAGATAGGCTTCCTCTGATCTATGCTACAAAATTGTTCAACAGCTATTATGCTATTCCTATTTCTCAGTGCACTTACTGAGGATGTCATTTATTCCTTGAAGACATAAAAGGCTTGATATGTAACTCTTCTTAAAATACTTTTTAGGATTTAGCAGTCACAGTGGGCATTTGATTTTGTTGTTGTTGCTGTTTTCTACCCAACATATCTTTGCTCATACCCATGGTAACAGTAGCCATGGTTTTGCTTGGATGTCTACCCTACCTATTCAGGCCATAAGATTTTCAGACCACTCAGATCCAGAACTTGGTCTTAATAAATTTAAGCCGATTGCCAGTTCCTGTCATTGGCTACAAGGTGTAAATGGAATGAGAACTTACCCTAATCAGGCAAGTGAGATGCAAAGAGATATTTGCTTGGTTTTCGTTTAAAAAAAGGGGGGGGGGTTCCACTTTATTTCCTAGGATCTAGTAAAAGAGAAGCTTTCTTTTATTTCCTGGGTTTAAATCATGGCTACTCCATGTATATAACCTTGAGCAAGTTATTTAATCTCTCTGTCCCTCATTGTTCTCATATATAAAATGGTGATATTAATTACTTCTACTTGCAGAATTGTTTTTGAGGATTACATAGGCTAATACCTCTTAATCACTGAAAACAGTGCCTGGCACACAGTAAGCACTATTGGAGAAAATAAATATAGTTCTAGGAAGCGGCATGCTAAGGGACAAGCATTCTTAGGAAGGGGCAGAAGTAATGGAAGGCAGAGAGAAGAGAGAAAAGGTTGGAACTTTAGTGGTAGCATTAGCTCTTCTGAAGCCTCTGCCTGGGCTTTGCAGTTATAAGAGCCACAAATTATGACTTTATTGATTACGCCTATTTGAGGTGAGCTTTCTGATACTTTAAATGCAAACATATATGACAAACAAGTGAAATGTCAGTAGCTTTAATTTTGAAAAAACTAATAAAAATATATTGCTTTGAGGTGTAAATAAGACACAGACCTTGTCTCACAATCAACACATGTTTATTGAGTTCCTATTGCATGTAAGGCGATGTGCAGTCACTCGGGGCATCTTTTGGAAACCTAAATAATTATGGTGTGAGGTAGAATGGTACAAATTCTTTAGACAGGCATAGATAAATTGCCCTGGAAATTCAGAGAAGTCAGTTGTAGATTGGGCTACTCAGTAAGTCTTCTTGAGACAACACCATCTATAAGACTCATAAAATAATATAACCCTCTTTAAATATTGTTCATCTATTCATTTATTCAGGAAGTATTCATTGAGCACCTACATTATGCCAGACCTTGTGCCAGAAAGTAGAGATGAAATAGTAAACAAAGGTTGACATGATTCCTGCTCTCATGGAGCATGATTTGGAGAGGGAGATGTCATTGGTCAAAGAATCGCACAATCGTACTACAAATGCAGCTGTAATAAGTGCCATAAAGAAAGTCCATAGAGCTCCAAAAGCATAAGATAAAGGAAATGTGAAGTCTGTAAGCAGATTATTGGCATTTTATTTAGGTGAGGAAACAACATCATGTCAAAGAGACTGACTTGCCAAGATCTCTCAACTCATTGGTATCAGAGCCAGAACTGGAATCCAGTACCCTTGAATTCTTGCCTGCTGCTTTCTCCATATACCAAACATCTTTCTCTTAGATAACATTATGAATTTTTATTTGAAATGATCCTAGACCAGTCGTGGTTCCCAGTAATGATTTTGTTCTCAGAAAACACAGCATCTGTGTCTCATGACCAATTAATATCAATACCATTAAGAAAATTATTTTAGTAACAGTTTTCTTGTGGTAAAGTGGTAATGGCATCCAGCTAGAATAAGCTATTTTGTAGCAGCATAAGACAGGTTAAGCTCTGGGGCGTGGGGTGGGAAGAACATCTGTAATACATCTTCAGTATTAAATTAATGTCATTGCCAGTTGTGCTGGCCAGATTCCTTGTCTTTCCTTAACAGACAAAGAATGAAAACCAATCCAAATTATGCCTACTGGAGGTCACATGTGGCTTAACTGGAACTCTTTAGTTGAAGCACTGACATATGGCAATTTTGTAGAAACAAAAGATCATTATAGAGGCCATGATCGTCGACACAAATAGGATGCAATTAGTACGAGTCGCTGCTGGTTTCTGGTTAGAAACATCTTAATAGATAACAAATAATAAAGATCAGTGTATTGAAACAAACTCAGTTTATTAATTCTTGTTGTTTCTGGGGAAGAAAGTAAATTATTTTAATCTTATTTTTCTTCTTTTTTTCAAAGATGCCACCACTCCCCATGGAAAAAGGATCCCTTGTATTCTGTTTGGCTCCTCACTTATGTAAAGAGAGGTCTAAAATTTGTCCTTACAGCTTTAGCACCTTCTTTGCAAAATAGATTTTGTGTTTTTTTATTGCATTTTTCATGCTCAAGGTATCACAAAGCAATTTACAGTAATGAGTTTCAAATCTGGATTGACGGTGGCTCGGTAGGCAATCATGCTAGCCATTACATATTCAAGGCTAGCTTACACCCAGCCCTGAAATTAAAATATATCTCTTCACAAGAGGCGTATTCTCCTGGGATACGTATATAAGTGATTCTCTCTCTCTCTCCCTCCCTCTCTCTGTCTCTCTCTCTTTCACCAAACCCTCCTCAAAACCCTCTGCCTTAGCACAGAGCACCTGCACTGACAGTGGAGGTGAAAAGATACAATGTGTATCACTCTCACAGAGATATTTGATAAGTAAATAAATGAATTTGGAAAGTGCTTAGAACATTTTGGGGGGGAAATGTCAACACAAAGAACCAGGTGAACGCAACTCACACTGGGTCTGCATGTCGGTGCCATCAGCAGGGCTGAGCTTGCCTCCAAGAGGCCTAAAATTCAATGTCACTTCTCTTGAATGCTCTGTGCCTGGGTGAGTCACCACTCCTAAGCACTCCCAGAGAACTCTCCAAGTCCCCATCATAGCTTGTATCATGCGTACTGTGTTTTCTTTTTCACACTTCTCAGTAGACTATAAATTTTGTAAAAGCAGCAACCTCGCCTAACTTGTTCACTGTTGACCTCACAGTGCTTACTTAGGTTGCCTGACCTGTAGTAGTTGCTAGTTAGTATTAGTGAGAAGGAAGAATAAAGAAAAGATGGAAGGGAGAAGAAGGCAGAGGTAGAAGGGAAGGAGAGAAAGATGTAGAGAGGCAGGAAAGAAAGAGCAGTTTTGTGCACCTTCTGAAATAAGATGTGATTGGTCTGATTCTCTGTGGCCCATCAGAATATTCAGGTTATAACAGACAATGCGCTATATTCCTAATGCAGGAATATCTTCTATCACTACTCTGATAAAAGGTTATTCAACCTGTGCTTGAACCCTACAACTTGCCCAAGGTAGTGCTTGATATTTTTGAAAAGCCTTAATTATTAGAGTATTTTCCTCCCAAACTGCACAATCTATCCCCTGCAACTTTTATATATTTGTCCCAGTGTATACATCTGGTGCTCAACAGAATAATTTAACTCCTTTTCATACATACATGAGAGCCCTCAGATAATTGAAAGTTCTTCCTTTAGAGAATCCTAGATCTGCCCTGGTCACTACCCTGGTCATTGTTTCTGGACATCCTCCGCTTGCTCCTGAGTAATGGCGCCTGTCTTTGTAAAGAACACTATTGATGTGCCTTCACCCTGAGCACAAATGGCACTATTCTCTGCATTGATCAGAATCCCCTATTTCTAGTTTGGCAACATGTCTTCTTTGCTTCCTTCTATGCATCTGATCTTCTGAAACTCCAGATCCTTTTAACATTAATTTTTGTGAAGCCCATGAATTCTGTGATCTCTATTTTCAATAGAGGCTGTTTTTGTTTCTACTTTGCAGGGGTTTTTTGTTTGTTTGTTTGTTTGTTTACAAACTTTGAATTTCACCTTGATATCTTTTTTCATCATCATGGTTATTTGAGCTTATCATTGGTTATTATTGATTTTTAAAAAAATGTCCTGATCTGGTCTTTTATTCATTCAAATCCGGTTAGTCTTAGAACAAGACAAGATATAAAGAAAACAAAGTGCTAGGTTCTGTGCTCAACTTGAATATACAGAATTAAATAAGATAAACAATCTGCCACAAGAAAAATTAGAGACCACTAGACAAAAAATAAATAAATAAAATCAGTGTCTTATGGGGCTATATGTGAGTGCAAGGTACTAAGAAAGTACCAGAAAAAGCCATCAAAACCAGCTATTGGTGTGAGGACAGAAGGCTTCCTGTAGGAGGTGACAATTAAGATGAATTTTGAAAGATTTGTGTAGTTAACAGATGAAAACGAAAGGACAAGGGTATTTCAGACCAAATAAATGACATAGGCAATAGCTTGGAAGCATGAGAGCAAATGACATATTCTCTCATCTCTGCTATTATATTTCCCTTTCACCTTTGTCTCCATTACAAATTTGAAAAGCATGCACTCTATATCATCATCCAAGTTATTGAGGAAATATTTAATACACGCCTATGCTGGCTCTTGCGTGCGATGGTATGGTAAAGAAAGAAAATAGTTCATGTGGGACAAACTGACATTCCAACACTTATAACTTGTATTTCCAGAATTTACCACTTCTAGGTTCCAGACTCCTAAATCAGTGCAAAAGATTTTAGCACAACAAGAAACATAAAATATTCATGCAGCTGGTAAAATAAACATAAAAATAAACAAGAGTAATAAGAGAAAGTTGTCCTAGCAGTCTTTACCTTCCAGGCACTGAACCATTCATTTTCTAGTGGGTGAGAGAAGAATTGCCACCAGCCAGAATTTGTCACACACAAACCACTAAGTCTAGAACTCAAGTTGCTATTAGATTGTCTGTCCGCCATGGGCAAAGCATTAATTTTCACATAGCTCTGACCTATATAATATTATTTAGAGTAACACCAGCTCTGATGAAGATAAAATATAACAAAATAAAATGTTAATGTCTCAACAAAACAGAAGTTTCTCTAATACCCACATAATAGTCTGATAACAGTTCCAAATCATGATGATTCAGGGGCTTAGGACCCATCAATTTTCTGGTTCCAGTCATCCTAATGTGGCTTCCAAGGTCTTCATGCTCATGTTCATGAGATTTGTGCATGGGGAAAGGAAACATGGAGAGAGAACAGTAACTTATTAACCTTTTTGTCCTAAAAGTTAAATGTATTACTTCTGCTCACATCTCATTGGATGAAATTAGGTGTGTGACCACTCTGGACTCTCTCTCACTGGCCACCTGTTCTCTGGAAGGGAATGCAGAAAGTTTGGTGTATTACTGTGGACACAAGTTCACCAGTGGTGCCACAGGCTACACAGAGATCTAGTTATTTTTGTGTATTTTAAACACACTCTCTAACAACCAATTCAAATACTTGAATTATTTAAAAATCTTCAACAGAGGAGTATATCAGTGATCAACCCTGCACTCAGCAATTATTTCATTACCTCAAAGAAAAACCTCTCTTATCATTACTAACCTATTACCATTAATTAGTCAATTCTCACCAGAGACAATTTAAAGTATTACTTCAAAATAATTTGTTAATAATTATTAAACTCATGAAAATTACTCCCTGAAACTCTAATCTTTCTTGAGGCATTTGATTTTGCCTCTTAAAACAACAACAACAACAACAAAAACAACAACCAGGGATATTCTAATATTTCCCTGAGATATACAATATATACTAAACTTTCTTCCAGCATCATAATCAAAATATTTGGTAAAATGATTTAACAAGCTATTCATACACTAACTGTATTATGATCCAATCGGTAATATTCCATATTATTCTAAAGATATCAAGGATATCCTCTTTGTCAAATGTTTTGCTGAAGAGAAACAATTGTATGTATAACTTTATTGTGACCGACTCGACTCCTAATCACAATTTAAACAAGCAAGCAAACAAAAAATGTGTCATGCCTTTGTCACTTAGTGAGAAAGTTTTAACCTATACTGTCTCCTGGTAAGAATCAAATTCTGCCAATGTGCTCAGGAATTATTTATTGCATTTCAAACATGATTCTAGAAAGCAAGGAGCTGCACCAGTCTGAGACACTGGAATCCATCAGCCACACAGTTGAAGACCTTTGGGGATCTTGGGAAGCTGTCTTTAAAAAGCCCAGTAAATTGGAACAGCCATGGATTTCAAATTTCCCATTTCTCAGAGTTATTAAGGCATAGCAAGAGAAAAAAGAAAATTATAAGGAAGGGAGGAAAAACAATTTCATACTAGGTATCCCGGGGCAAGGATATGGTAGCATGTCATCATAATTCCTCAGGTTTTTGTCTACCTACTGGCATCCTCAGAGGTTTTATTCCTCACGGAGAAAATAACTTTGTTCACATTCTACAGCACCATTAGAAGGAATGCTTATCTATTTTCAAGGCTGTATTATAAAGAGATATATCCATAGACCTTTTCTTCTGGGCATCTATCTACCAATATAACAAATGTGATAGGAATTGAACGGACAGTATTTCTATGGTAGCAGCAAAATAGAAAAACGTATAGTTCTTGATACTTTGTCCAAGAGCTTCTGTGGCAGTTTGTAGAGATGCCTTCCATTTCTTGGGCTCATTTTATGATGCCATAAGTATAGGGTTAATATCAGGAGAATGGAAAACCTGGGAAAGTTGTCTTCTTTCAGTTTTTTTTTTTTGGTTTTTTTTTTACTGTGATTGCTGCTCTTAATTAGAGCTCTTTGGGGTTTGGATCCTTGAATGATTTCACCCAGAGTTTTTCTGTCATAAATACTACTCTGGAAAGCCACGGAGGCAGAACACCTTGGTTTGGGTCCTCCTGACGATTGTTCATTCTCAGTGGGACACACCATTTAATTACTAACTTTAGTGAACCTCAGATGGCTCAGCTGCAAAACAGAGATGATGATATCGATCTACCTTACAGGGCTTGTGCAAAACTTAAATCAGATAAGCTATTAGGAAGTACATAATGTGTTACCCTTCGGAATATCTCCAGAAATAGGGAAATCTTATGTTTTTTATGCCATCTTCAGATAAAGGAGAGCCCTCCCTGTGAAAGCAAAGGCCAGTAGACAGTTGCAGTTATGATCATCGCTGTGGTTACATACCTAATTTCTTTAGAAATGATACTTACATTTTATTTTATTTTTTTGCTATTACTGTGATCCTCCAAAAACAGAGGCAAATTAGATCAATGACCAGAGTTTGGAGCCTGGTGGTGTGGAAAAGCATAAAGGACACACAGCTGGTGTCCAGCAGCTGTCATTTCTGAATTGATACATCGTTATCAGTGCTGGGAAAAATCACACGACATCTACTGACACTGATTAAAGCTGATTTTCCCCCTGAAATGCTCTCTCACATCTATTGCACAGTAATGAGTCATGCCCAATGTCAGCCTTTCACTTTCTGACAGTCTAAGTACACATCCTTGGATAGGCTCCAGGCAGGCTGACATCTGAAATATAATGAACAATGCCATTCTAAATTGCCAGTGAACGTAAAAGTAAATGTGTGAGGAGCCATATGGAACTTGCTATTGCACTGGATGCTACAGTACATTGCTGAGCATTACTTAGCAGTGGGAAATGTGTACTGTAAAAGATGGATGACATAATTCTCAGTGTGACGGCAGCTTGAGCAGGAAAGGCAACTTTTGAAATGCCAATCATATGAAAATGTCCACATGCACTTCCAGACCATAGTAGTACCCTGTCGGTCTCTCTCATCCAGAGCCTATGCAGGAGGAGAGGGGGATCTCTAGGTTCTTGTTTCTTTGAGTAAAGTCACCTGACACCCAGGCAATTCTTCCTCTGGGCTGGTCACTAGGCGAAACACTCACAAAGCAGCCCCTCCCCTCAAGAGTCCTATCCTGCCAAGAAGCCAGCTTAAACACATTATTCAATGGGACACCAAAAATATTTAATCTGAGAAATGTACTTGGTGCATTAGAAGTGGAGAGGAGAAAGCTAAGTTTCCTGAGGTGGGATGGAAAGAGGAAGATGAAAAGGTTTGGAGGGGAAAAGTTTTGCAGAGAAAAATAATAGTCAAAGGCTTTGAACACAGACTAGCTCACTAGAGAGAATGAGAGTTCGTGGCTTGGAGCTCACCATCTGCAGAGGTAGGTGGAGTGAAGTGTGGCCTCCGAGCATAACAGCCAGGAGTTTGGATGACTGCAGCTTGGAGAGCACGTGGGAAGGAGTGAGAACCTAGGCTGGACAGGTGCCACATCACGAACAACAACATTTTGAGAGCTAAAGATAATATATAGTAAATTTAACAGAATTTTGAGGTTTTTCCAAAAATTATTAAGCACAGAGAAATGCTAGTTAGCCCACAAAAATGTACCTTGGCTACAATCACATTGCCCAGTGAGACTTTCTGTCTTTCTAAGTGGTTGCATGTGTCACCGGAGACTCCTATTTCTCAGGGATCCAAGAGGGATAGTCCTACTTTTCCTTTGACACAGAAACCCATGAAATGAATGATTCAGTAGAACATCACCAGAGAAGAGTAGGAAAGTGTCCACCTATCAGGAGTTCAGTTAAATGTTAGGATGCATTTAAAAATTTGATATTCATTGCAGTTAAAATGAATGAGGTAATTCTCTACACAAAGATTTGGAAAGATAATCAGAACACGTTGCTAAGTCAAAAAGTAGATTAAAAAGAAATACGTACAAAATATTGTGGGATATGCACCAAAATATTATTATGATTCCAAGAAGTTTGCTTAAGTAAGATGGCGATTTCATTTTTTACTTTATATATTTTTGTTTTGCTTATTTATTTTACAGTGAGCTTACATTATTTTACAATTTTCGAACTCTCACAAGAACACAGGAGAACAAACAAGATAGAAAGAAGCAGCAGGAAATGTAAATGTGAGATGTTCACAGAAGCTTTCTACTTGGAATTCTTTGATAACATCATCTCAACCAATCACTTAACAAATCACTTGGCTAATGATTTTTTCATTGACTTGATTTAATGCTTGGCTAAATTAATCCAACTGCCTGGTTGTTTTGGATCCAGAGAAATGAAACCCATGTTTCTTTTGTCCCCATTAGCTTTATTTTCTTTAGGCCTATCTAGGTTTCTCTTACTTTTTCTGTAATAGAACTTCACTAATAGAGGACTGCTCAGTTTTCAAATTTATATTTCAAAAAACATTAAGGGAATTAAGGTGAGGATGGGAGATAGACTCTGATGCATTGTGAATTAGAGTGTTAAGGGGTAGGATGACACCTAGTAAGTGAGAGAGAGGTTTTGAGACTTGAAAATAGGTCTGTCTAGACAGAAACACATAGGCACACAATTTCATAAATATGAAAATTGGTTGTCAAGGGCATCATAATACATTTCAACCTAAGAGATCTCAGTGGTTGAAATGACTTATGAAGGAGAACAGTGCCCATGGAAATACAATAAATAAGCTGCGAAGGATGTGTCCAATCCTGCGCCCCACCCAAGCCCATCACTCCTGGGCCTCTTTTAGGTGCAATATGAAATGATATCTTGAACTGCATTAGAATGGACCATTTATGCACAGATCTTAATATTTCGGTCATGGATTTTAAGGACCAACCTCTCTCCCTACAGAAGCCCCCCCGGCATCTACAGGCTGCACCCTGCGGGACCCAAACTAGATGACCCTATATCTTCGTTTCTCTGATTCTCATGTTTCATTTGTCTCCTTTTAATAGTTGCAGCCAATTTGTGTTTGAAATGGTTAGGTTCACTGCAGAGATTAAAGAGATAATTTTGTTTACTTTTAATTCAAATAAACCCTGGAGACCAGTTAGTTATCTCAGGCCTAGGGCCTTGCTCCAGGAAAGAAACAGGATATGGTTTCCAGACTCCAAAAACTGTAAAGCCCAGGTCTGATGCCCTCCCACACTTTCATTTCTCTTCCTCATATTCAACCATTAGTAACCAAGACTCAAAAGTATTGTCAGTGATTAAAACTGTTGAGTTAGAGTGAACACATTTCTTGAGAGGAAGGGATTTGAATTTATATGAAAGGGAAGGAAGCTGGAAAGCCCTCAGGACCCTGGAAACAATACTTTGGACTGTACAGGACACATTTTCAACAGTGACATTGTGGGGCATTATGAGGTCAGACTAATATTAGAGATTAATAAGATCCCAGGTCTCTTTGGCTTTTGAAAGCACTGATCCCAAGCTTGTCGCAGACAATGGGCATGGGGCTGGGGGCATGATGCTTCAAAAAGGACTTGGGGTCTCAAGTCAAATCATAAGGCAAACACATAGAGTGAAATTCCTTGAAAATCTCTTTAGAGAAGGCCACCTTTGAAACCCTCTTTTACTTAAATAAATTCAATAAATTTCCCCTTTCCTCCAGCAATTAGACATGTGTAGGGGTTATCTCTAGCACTAGAAGAAATTGAAGCATCAGATGAAGACATTGGCTTTCACTTGGCATCTATGTTGTATGAAAAGCACATCTCATAGAGTCCTAGACTTACTCTTCACACAGGAAGATGCTCTCACTCTGAGAGAAGGCAGTAAATGAAACCCACTGAGAGAGCAGCTGATGCTTCTTCTGGAACACAGCTCATCGAGTATAATGACCAGCAGAACTGCCCCTGAGATTTACCTTTTTAAAAATATATTATTATACAAATGTGAAAATATATACAAAAATAGAAAGAAGAGTATAAGAACCTCTCATCACCCAGCTAAAATAATTACCGACATCCTGCCCATACTACTTAAGTTGATATTCTCACATTTCTCTTTGGATAATATGTGTAGGTGAGTTTTAAAAATTAAAATGTGAACGGTGCAAATTCATCAGCCTGTACTTTAGTCATCGAAAAAACAACAACTGTGATCATATTTGAATCGTGAGTCTGTGGACTAGGTCATACCAATTTAAGTAATATCTTCCGATCTACATTTATAAAATTTCTTAAAGTCGGGCATAGGCAATGACCCAAGCTGAGTTCCCCAAGATGCTAAGAGCATAAAAGCGGGGTACTCAAAGGGCTCTCTCACGATAGTCATCTTTAAATGAAGGGAAAACTCATAGTAGCAGGTTGATTTCCGCCTTCTCACTGACAGTATCTACTCCATTCTCTGTCACTACAAGGAGTGTAAAGGAGAAGAGAGTGTTATTGTTTCTTCCCTGTCTTTATAAGCCTAATTCATAATGTGGTTTTTGAACGAGGTTAGAGATGCTGTGTCCTTGTCTCAGTGTTCACCTGGACAGTTATCCATGAATAAGGTGAGTTCTTCCTCTTTTTTAAGTTATCCTACCCCTCTCACCAGTCTAAAGCTACTGAAAAAATGTTTCAAGTAGCTTCTAATATATTTTATAAAAAATATTTTGCAAAACACTGGCAGCACAAGGACTTGAATTTCAGAACTTTTCAACATTCCATTGTGTTCTATTTTGAATAGTCAGTGAGCTTTCCTCTTGCTTTGTCAGAATGCATTTCCGCCCTTTAGAAATTGGATTCAATTAATCTCCATGCTGTACTTTTATAATTCAAATATAGGGTTTTTCTAAAAATTTTAATTGTGTGTTTTTATAATATTAAAATTCTATTTTGAATGGTTTTAACTTTATTCTCCAGGCAGATTGAGACAGGATAGGGATTCCTTACCAGGGAAAGAAGCATCATTATTTCAAACTGATGGCTCTAACTAAGTAGAAAAAATAACAATTATTATAAAGAGGTAAATGCACTGAGCACTCACTGAGCATCTAGAAAACATAACCACTTCACCATTGTTCAAACTGTAACTTGGTACAAATGTCCATACAAATCAATATTGCTGGACTGATAATTCATGGAGGATGGGTATATCCTAGCTCAGTCAGCTATGTGTTCTTTCTATGCAGTAAAGACAATGTTCCTTATAACCAGATGCCCAGTGCCTTAAACATGTACTGAAATGGAGAGGAAACAGCCTGGTGTAGGGCCCCTAGCACAGCTGGATCAGAACAGGAAAATCTTCTGCAGCCTGAGATAATGTAGGCAGCCAGCAAGCTGGCCAGGTTTGAAGGGAGCAATGAACATCATAACTGGGGAAAATAAAGAAAAACAGCACATGCAGCCTCAATAGGTATAACTTGATTTATTAAATTATCTACTGTCAAACATATTTAAAAGGATAACATGAATAAAAATATAAATTAAAATATTTACATTTTCTTCCCAGTGGAGCATGTTGAGCAACCCCTGTATGATTGGACTTTGGTGTCCCTTGGGGTAAAGAATCCTTCTCTGCTGAAATACAGCACTGCCTCTGGCTTCCTAGACAGTTCATCATTAACCATATTATTGGGTTAAGAAGGCACTGAGATCTATGGCTCAACATAAATATAACTTTTGAGATAGCTAAAAGTTTGTTACTACAGGGGTGGGCAAACCTAGGTTTACAATCATGAGTAAGGGAAACACAGAGTTTACTCTTGTATTATTTATTAATTAATTAGTGCGTTATTTATTATGAACAACTATAAACCTACTTTTGCAAATCCCTGCATTATATTTTCATAAATTTGTTTTGCTGGTCCAAAGTAGCCCTCTGAACAAAGTAGAACCATCACAGATATATGGATTTAAAATGGCCACGAAGAGGACAAGTTTGGGGACCTGGTTATTGTATCAGGGGACCCTGGGTGACTTCTTGGCTGTCAGACAAGAGGATGTAAGTGAAAGAGCATGGAAAGCCCACAGGTTATAGAGCATCAAGCAGCTGTGTCTTGCCTAGGCTCAGTCCTCACCCCTCAGTGCAGTTACCGTGATTTCCCTGCATGCTGCGAGCATCTCTTACAGAAAGAGCCAACATTGCTTCAAGAATTCCTGACTACTCACATCGAATTCCTTTGCCTTCACCTCCCTAAGGCTTGGGTGGAGACTGACATGGAAGGATTAGAGGATCTCAGACATTCCACTCTTTAAAGTGATGGTTACATTTTTAGTTCTCTCCTCTCAAAGTGAACTTGAATGTTTGAGTTTGAAATACCGTAATAGATTTTTTGATTTTAGTTTGCTTTTTTCCCCATCAGGTTAAAATATCTTTCAAATATTTTCCTCGCATTGGATTTTCTTCATCTCAGACTCTTTCAAACCCAAATTTGGAGCCTTTATTAGTTGATAGTGTCTCCTTACTATTAATCATGTTCTTTGATAGATATTAAATTTGGCTTGATTTATTGAGAGAGTGATACCGATGACCTTAGAATGAATAATCATAATGATATTTAATACTGAATCTTCGTGATCATACTAGTTGCATATTAATAGTCTGATGGATTTGGTGATGCATTTTGAGCTGAAACAGATTTTTCTTTTTGTTTTTCTGGATTTTTGCCTCCCCCCCCCAAAAAAAAACCCCACCAAAAGCAAAACAAAAACCAAACAAAAAACACACAACTCCATACAAGTGCTGTGGCAGACCACTAAAACACATCACCAAAACATTTTGACTGATGTCCCTTGTAGGGTAAAAGAGGGTAGGGAATAGATTGGGAGGGCACTGAGGACATTCCTAGGGGAAAAAAGCCACCTCATTTTATTGTTTAATAATCCCTTTCAATGACATTAAACATTATTTGAGCACTTAAAATGTGCTGGGCACCCTGTTAGGCTCTGGATACAGAGATGAATGAAATTTGAAGCTTGCCCTGGAAGGGCTCACATTTTGGCATGAGAGAGACACACAAATATTAGATAAATTCTGAGCGAGGCCATGCAACTCCTGTTAAAGGTACATGGAAAGTGTTGCAAGAGCCCAGAAAAGCATGACCCAACCTAGCCTGGTAGGGAGTGAGGATTTTTCTGGGGCTAGATGGCAGATAAGAAGAGCAGGGCTTCTTGGAGAATGAGACAAAGGCAAGAGTACTAAGGGTACAGAACCTGAAACCCCATCATGCGTCTCTAAAACACATTCCTTTCCCCTTGGCTCTCCTACAGATCAGCTGTGGAGAAACGTAAAGAAAGCAGGAGCTTAACTAGACGTGTGAGGGGTTCTAAGCTTCACAATCAGCTTGTTAGGATAAGTACTGTGTGTGGTTTCCCCCAAGCACCAAAAGATAAGGCCAAAACTGGGTCTAATAGCTTGGAGTCAGTTACTGAAGAAGTTCAGAGAAGAGACAGTGCCACCAGCTTTCCAGGAGTTCCCCCTTGACTCCCATGGGCGGCAGCATAGGGTCTCTCAGCTCAGCTATGTGTGCATCCAAACCTCAGCTCCAACCCAGGCCTGGAAACACTTCAGTGCTGCTTCACTGACTCCTCAACCTGAAAAGTTACATGACTGTTGCTTGGAACTAAGCTCTCTGAATAGCTGCTATTACTAATCTTGGCTTGGGCAAACTTCAGAAGGTGAAATTTGTTATCGGCTAAAATGCCCATCCTAACAATCCTAATTCCTGTTTCATTGGTTCAAACCTCAAATGTAATTCCCTAAAAACTGATTACAGCCTCACTCTACATTTAGTTGACAATTCAGAAAACAAAAACACATATTGTAAGATTTAGTAGAGCTCTCTAGTAAAAACACTTTATTTAATTTTAAGAGGAAATGAATGATACTAAGGACTAGTTATCTCCTGACCTCCTCCCAAACTCTTGCTGCCAAAATGTTTCATTTAGGTCCTCTCTTTTGATGGATCCCAATGAACTTTGCAAAATATTTATGTCTTATTATTTAAAATAAGATTTGATGTACAAAATGTGGTGGCTCTTCTTTATTGAGTAATAGGCCAGCTAAATGAGTAAACATATGGGAGAGGTAATGAGCTACAAGGGTACAAGGGGTAAATGCATATGGATTACCCAATAGATTTTTAGAAATTTTTATGTAGAAGCTCTCCAAGTTCCCACTCTTTATAAAAATAGATGTATTTTTAGCAATTAGATGTATTTAAACTGAGCTGTCTGATGTTTCCATGTTATCCATCAGTGTAATATTACTATTAATTGAACTCCCATTGTTAGTAGAAACTGTAAGAAATCACTAGAAGATGGTCTTCTTGGGGTTTCCATTTGATCAAGTTTTCAACATTTCCTGAAATGGCTAAGCCTCATTAATGGCTACTACTTCTTTCTAAAGAAACAGCCCTAACTCTTCACCTAGAGCTGATCCGGCTTGGTAATGAATGATGTAAAGGAAACTGCGAGGCATTAGCATCAGAGTTATCATTAGAGACAGGATTATATCATTAAAAATTTACAGCGAGAATGAAGATGAGGGTAACAGAAGAATAAAAGAGGTAACAGGCTGGTTAGAAGGAAACATAAAAAAAATTGGGTGAAATGAAGCCTAAAGTTTCAACTTACCTTCTCAAAAGATTCTGAATTCAATTGATTCCTTATTTTGAGGTCTAGGGTGATATACTCAGATCTGCTCTGAGAATGAAGCCATAAAATTCAATTCATCAAGTATTTATTCATTTGTGTATTTATTTTTTAAATAGTTTTCTTATAAAAATAATAAGTTCTAGTACTTTTCTCAAGTTAATAAAAGACAATTATGAAAACCCTCAGCTAACATCACATTTAATGGTGAAAACAAAATGTTTTCCTCCTAAGATCAAGAATAAGATACTTGCCATTTCTTGTTAAATATTGTACCACAAATTCTAGTCAGGAAAATAAGGCATGAAATAGATATAAAAAGCATCCATATTGCCCGGCTGGGCATGGCTCAACAGTTGAGCATCAACTTAGGATCCAGGAGATCGAGGTTCGATTCCCGGTCAGGGCACATGCCCAGGTTGTAGACGTGATCCCCTGCCGGGGGGCGCGCAGGAGGCAGCCAATCAATGGCGACTCTCTCATCATTGATGTTTCTATCTCTCTCTTCCTCTCTCTGAAATCAATAAAGATAAATTTTTAAAAAATTCATATTGGAAATGAATAAAACTATCTCTATTCACAGATAACATGATCCTACATATAAATAATTATAAGGAATCCACTAAAAATCTATGAGAACTAATAAGCCCGGCAAGTTTGCAAAATACAAGTGCAATGTACAAAATTCATTTGTATTTCTATTCTCTAGCAATAAAAACTCTGAAAGTAAAATTAAGAAAACAATTGCATTATAATAGCATCAAAAAAGAAAAATACTTAGATACAAATTTAACACAAAAAGCATAAAACCTGAACTCTGAAAACTATAAAACATTTTTGAATAAAATGAAAGAAGATGAGATGAATGGAAAGATATTTCATGTTCATGGGTTAGAAGATTTAATATTGGTAAGATAGCAACACTCTCCAATATCATCTACAGCTTCAGTGCATTCCCTATCAAAATTTCAGCTGGACTTTTTGTAGAGATTATCAGACAGATCCTAAATTGATAAGGAAATGCAAGGGACCAAGAATAGCCAAGCAATCTTAAAAACAAAAACAAAAACAAAAAAACAGAGTAAGAGGACTCACACCTCTCAATTCTAAATTTACTACAAAACTACAGGAATTAAGGCATAGTGACATCAGCAAAAGGATAGAAATACAGATCAATGGGATAGAATTAAGAGTCCAAATATAAAAGTATTTGTGGTCAATTGATTTCAACAATGCTACCAAGATCATTCAATGACAGAAACAAAAAAATAGTCTTTCCAAAGAATGGCGCTGCAACGACTGGGCCACCTGCAGTTGGGCCCCTTCATATACAAAAATTCACTCCAAAATCAATGGAGTGAATGGAGTGAATGTCCAGCTGAAATTTTGATAGGGAATGCACTGAAGCTGTAGATGATATTGGAGAGTGTTGCTGTCTTACCAATATTAAATCTTCTAACCCATGAACATGAAATATCTTTCCATTCATCTCATCTTCTTTCATTTTGGATGTTAGACCTATGCAAGACCTAAAACCATAAAACTCTTAAAGAAAAACATAAGTAAGTTCATGGACCTGGGTTAGGCAAAGCTTTCTTAGAGACAACACCAAAAGCACAAGAGAAAAAATAGATGAATTTGACTCTATCAAAATTATAAATGTTTGAGTAAGATGGTGATACAGGAATTTCTAGCACTCAGCTGCTCCCAGAAACATCAATTTGAACAACTGTCCATGAAAAAAATACCTTTACAAAAGGTAGGATTCCAAATGAGGGATTACAGCACCTGGGAAGAGGAGAGAAATAAGAAAGGACAGCCCTGGCCGGTTTGGCTCAGTGGTCAGAGTGTCGGCCTGTGGACTGAAGGGTCCCAGGTTCAATTCCAGCCAAGGGCAGGTACCTAGGTTGTAGGCTGGATCCCTGGTCCCCGTCAGGGCTCCTGCCCGAGGCAACCAGTCAGCGTGTCTCTCTCACATTGACGCTTCTCTCTCTCTCTCTCTCCCCCTTCCTCTCTCTCTGAAAGAGCAATGGAAAAAAATATCCTTGGGTGAGGTTTAAAAAAAAATAGAAAAAATAAAAAACATAAGAAAAGACAATGAAGAGGGTAAGAAAGCCATTTCCACATCGTCCCCTCGCCCTTTCCCCGAGCCTGGCAGCCCAGCAAGGAGAAAGACGCGGCTCCGTGAGGGAAGGGGGGTGAAGTGCGCTCCCCGCCTCACCACAGACCACAGCGCCAGCCCGCGCCAGCCCCAGGCAGCTCAGCTCCCACAGCCCCAGGTTCCCAGCCCTCCCAGGGCCGGGCCACGCCCTCTGGGCCTGGATTCCATACGGCCCCCCCCATGCCAGGCCAGCTCCTGTGGTCCTAGCCTGCTGGCTTGCCCTGGCACCAGCTGGCCCTCACACACCCAGCCTCAGGGCTGGTCTGCAAGGTGTCCGACTACAAGCCGATTGTTGGCCCCAGGCTCCAAGCTAATGCCCCCCAAATGGCCCCACATATTCTCTAAGGCCAAAACCAAAACAGAGGAGCTATTATTATTATTTACTGTCCTTTATACTTTATTCTTATATTCTCCCCACTTTCTTCATTTTATACCTTTAATCATGCTGTCCCCATAGCTTGAAGCATCTTTCCCAACCCTCAGCTGTGCAGAGACAAGTCATATCTACACCTCGAAGTTCATCTTACGTGTTTCCTCTTTCAAAAAGTCTCCAAGGCGGGGGCAGGGACTTTCTCAAGGCTGAACAAATCCAGTACTTTATCGTTTCCTTTTTATGGCACTTGCCACCTTGTATTACAGTTATTTGTCTGCTTGTTATATTCCCTTTCTTATATCCTGGTTCCCAGTAAGTGAGGTACTAAGGGGCTTTATTTTAGCCGAGATCGTTCTGTCACTTCTAATATCCTCCTATTGACTGTTCATTTGCGTTTATCCCATGAAGGGATATCTTTGTCATTTCATGTATTTATTCATATTTTCTGTCAGTTGTTCCACTGTACCTCTTATTAATTATGCAACAGCATGCAAATAAGCCCCATGACCTATCAAAAGCAACAGTGGGATGGAGCCAGCTGAACTCTCTCTGGGAAATTTATTTTTGTCTCAAAGAATCCTGTTGAGGTGAATGATGGAATATCAAAGAGGAACGCAGGCCTAAGAGGAGGGGGGTAGTCCCCTTGTCCCATGCCTAAGACTAGAGCGAGGAATCGCAGGGGTGCTTTTCGTTGGCTGCCTTCTGAACTGAGGAGTGAGTTTTGAAGTATTTGCATACATTGCACAGAAGCAGGAGAGCTTCCAGCTTCTAGCACTGCATCTTCCCAACGAAAATGAATTCATGGAAAAACAGACTGTCTGGTGGTGGCATTTGCATTTCAGATTAACTACACAAACTCCTTCAGCTGATCAGCTGTTGCTGATGGTTCAGGACATCAATACATTGCCAAGGAGGGTTTACTGCAGTTAAACTCCCCTCCCACCCACCTAATCATTACACCTAGATTCAAGGCCGTGATCTCGATTTATAGTGCAGCTTTGGAACTGGGACTAATCTGGCTTCAAATAAAATGTCTGGGTAACTTAAGAGAAGCCTTTATTTCTTTCCATTTACAGTAATATAAAGTTTTCATCCAGCCCCATAAAACTCAAATCCTTGTACTGCTGTGCCAATCCATAGTTCAGAAGACTTGAGTTTCAAAGATTGGAAATGTACCGAGTTAGTTTCCCTGACACTGCAATCGGCTGCTCGCATAACCATTAGGTTTACATCCCAGATGTACTGCATGTTCAAAATCACTTGTGCCCTGTAAATATAATCAGCAAACGTCACTGGGGCATGAAAGAGACCAGCACACTGTAGGCTGAAGAATTTTATTTTACATTGTTGTTCCCTCCCAATGGGGAATAAACGCTGTTAGAAAAGGAAGATTGGCATAAGAATTTTGCCTAATTTCATTTCCTCATGGGATGCTTAAGTCCCTTAGATGCATTTAATCACGGCGATGGTTTCTGTCACATCCCGGAGTATAATCTAAACTGGTGTTCCAAAGTTAGTAGGTGCTGAACAGGGACACACTCTACCTGAAGGGGTCAGTTTTCTGTAGTGGGCGTGAGAAAGGTGGGTGTAAGAGCCCTGCTTTCCACACCTCACCATTTCACTAGTGCCACAGTCTCCATCATAGGAAGCTGCTGCTTTGTTCTTGCTTTTTGCTTATAAAATATTCTAGGAAAAGAAACTTCAGAGGAGAGATAACCAAGGACTTCACTTTGCCTTTGTGGCTCTGACATAAACTAGGAATTACTCTGGCCCTGAATTCAAAGTTCATTATGTTGCCGGAGGGGAAGAAATGAAATTCCAGATCCACTATGTCCAAGCTCAGACCCAAAGCAACCCATTTGGCCAGTTTACTCAAATATCTGGTTAGTTTAGTAAAACATATAGTATGAGTAAGTTACTTGCCCAGGGGCTTCCAAGAGAGGCTGACCATCAGAGTATTATAAAACATTCAGTTTCCTAGGTTCCACCCCAGACTTAGACAATCAGAATCTCTAGGGATGGAGCTGATGAATCTTCACGTGTGAAAATCACCCTCGAAAGTCAATATGTAGCAAGGTCCAAGGGCTATAAAAGAAAACATTTCTTCTTTAGCTGCAGGTTCATGGACATTGAGGAATTACCCTAATGTTGTTGTATTTCCAAGAAGTGGAGTGTGGGGAGTAATAAATTTCCTAGCTCATAAATTAAGTCCTGCCCTTAGTCCTTAATAATCCACAATACTACTGTTATCTTCTAACATTCCAAACATACGCTTTTCATGTGGTTACAGTGGCGTATTTAAACCATTTCTAAAATATTGAAACTCTTCTCTTCCCTCATGGTGAGTTGCTCAATGCTGGGTTATTTTATGCTCCTAGAGCATATTTTGTAGTTAAGAACTTACATATTAATAAAGAAAACAGAACAAGTAAAAAAATGCAAAGTAATTTTATGTTGCAATCAGTGCAATAATAGCAATAATAAAGCAAGGTAAGGGGATAAAAATGAAAGGAGAGATGGCACGTTTCGGGGAAGGCCTTTCTTTTTTTTAATTTTATTTTTCAATCACAGTTTACAGTCAACAGTATTTTGTATTAGTTTTATGTTTATAGCATATTGGTTAGACAATCATGTACTTTACAAAGTGTTACCTCAGATATTTCTAGTACCCACCTGGCACCATACATAGTTATTACAATATTACTGACTATATTCCCTATGCTACCCCTGGGACTATTCTGTAACTACCAATGTGTACTTCTTCATCCCTTCACTTTTTTACCCAGTCCGCCAACCCCCCTTTCCTCTGGCAACCATCAGTCTGACCACTGTATGTATGAGTCTGTCAATTTGTTTATTTTGTTCTTTAGATTCCACATATAAGTGAAATCATATGGTATTTGTCTTCTCTCACTGACTTATTTCATTTAGCATAAGACTCTCTAGGTCCATCCATGTTGTTGCAAATGATAAGATTTCATTCACTTTTATGGCCGAGTAGTATTCCACTGTACATATGTATCACCACTTTTTATCCACTCATCTGTGATGGGTACTTGAGTTGCTTGGCTATGGTAAATAACAGCTGCAATGAACATAGGGGTGCACATATTCTCTTGAATTAGTGTTTTGGGTGTCTTCGGATATATATGCCAAGAAGTGGAATCATTAGCTCATAAGGCAGTTCCTTTTTTGTTTTGTTTTACCCCCAAGGAGTGAGACACATCAATTGGTTGCCTCCCACACACACCTGACTCGGGGTGGGGGATCAGACCTGCAACCCAGGTGTGTGCCCTTGACCAGGAATGGAACCCACAACTGTCCGTTGGACAGGCCGACGCTCTAACTGCTTAGCCACAGTGGCCAGGGCTCCAGTTCAATTTTTAATATTACATTGTTTTCCACAGGGGCTCCACCAGTCTGCACTCCCACCAACAGTGCAGGAGGACTCCCTTTCCTCCACATCCTCACTAACACTTGCTTGTTGATTTATTGATGGTAGCCATTCTGGCAGGTGTGAGGTGACATCTCACTGTGATTTTTAATTTGCATTTCTGTGATGATTAGTGGCATTGAGCACCTTTTCACACGTCTGTTGGCATCTGTATGTCCTCTTTTTAGAAGTGTCTATTCAGGTCCTCTGAGGGAAGGCCTTTCGAAGGAGACATCTCAGATAAGAATCAAGTGCTGTAAACATCTCTGCTATATTTTTAGAACCTGGATAAGTATTAGTTGAAGGAATAACAAAAAGTGTAAGGCCTCATGAAAGACTAGGGTTCGAACCTGTATGGCAGTGTGATCTTGGTACCATGTTCAAGGAGAGGCCAGGAGCTTAGTGTGGCTGAAGTGATACCAGCAGAGTGAATAGGTGGCCATGGGATATAAGCTATGAGAAATAGCCTGGGACCCAACAAAATGGGCTTGTAGATCATGATATAGAGTCTGGACTTGATTCTATGTCATGATGGGAAACTATTGCAGAGTTTCACTCAGAGAGGTGATATGATTTGATTTATGTTTTATAGAGATCTCTCAAGCTGCTGTGAGGTTAATGAACTCCTAAAAGTGAATCCTAAAGTGAAAGTAGAGAGACTAAACAAGAGGCCATGCAGGGCTCCAGGAGAGGGTAGAAGGGGAGACCTGATAAGAAGGGCTCATTTTCTAGATATAATTTGAAGGTGGACCAGTAGGCCTCGCTAATGGATTGGCTTTGGGAAGGAAGGGAAAGGGAAGAGTCGATGACTAACATCTATGTATTTGGCTTGAGAAGCTGGGTAGATGGTACAACCTACTGAGGTCAGGAAGACTAAGGAGATGCGGGGTGGGGAATCAGGAGCTCTGTCCTGACTGTTACAAGATTAAGATGCCTATGAGACTTCAAGTCAGGATGGTAAGCATGCATTTGGAGTCACAAGTCTGATGAAGCTGAGAGCCTGGGGAGACAGAGATTTGGGCGTCTTCAGCAGAGAGCACATTTGGATTGGCCTTGTTGTCTCCCCCTTTGCCACTTTTCCTTTCTTTCCTTTCATCTCCATAACTCTGACCTTCCCTCTTCTACTGCCTTTCCTTCTCCGCCTTAACCCCTCTTCTTTTACATATACATACATTTAGGGGCCTCTGGCCTCTTTTTTTTTTCTCTCTACTTTTTTTTCACCATGTGATTTGTTATTTTCAACTTAGAAATATGTCTTCCCACCAGAAGATATGGACTCTACCGTGCAACTCATTAAGTCACTGCCCCTTCTGGGCCTCCGTATTTCCATTTGTGAAACATGGGGCAGTTGGGCTACATCAGTGGATGGGGAGACATTGGGGTGCCCAGACCTGTACTGTGCTTTAAGCATGTTAGATCTGATTTTGTTGCTTCCATCATTGTGGTTACAGATGATGATGTCTAGATAAGACCCTTTGGACAAAAGTGTCCATGATCAGAGAGGAAAGTGTGGAATCCACTGGCTTAAAATGATAAATGATCTTTGTGTTATTTTCTGTCATATGATTCAATTTTCCATGTAACTTATGTTGGCCAAGAAAATGGAAGCAGAAGTGATTGTGGTTTAAGCCTTAAAATTAAGGCTTAATATTTATGTGCTATTTTGACATCTGTAAAGTCAGTAGGGCTTTGAATGGTCTAATTCAAAACTCCTCTTCCCACTCTGCTTCCTCAGATAAGGTCCACTAGCCAAACAACCCTCCCTATCAAAGGGACCCGGGGCAGTTCTTTGTAGAGGGTTTCACTTCCTTGCCAGGAATTATTCAAACTAACCAATTATGAAATTACTTAATTCATTAATTATGGAATTCCAACTATATAATTATTCAAACATGCCAATCACAGCCTCCTGTGGGAACAAGGAAAAACTTCATCCTCTTGAAACTACAAAGCCTGCCTTCCATAGCTCCTGCTTGTCTACTCTGTTTCTGAGTGCAGTCCCCATATGACTCTGCATCGTGTACAGTGTCCTCCTTCCTGGGGCTGTGCGTATATGTGGCCAATAAACTGACATTAATTTCATCTGTCCGTGTCAGGTGTTGTGTGCTCAGCCATTCTCATAACCCTAGGGAAGGAACCCAACCCTCACCACTAGGGTGAATAGGAAGTGTGCAGAACAGTGATGTAGTACACATGTGTGTGGAAGCTTTAAAAGCCAGAGAGTGGCTTTTGTCCCATTCTTTTTTCATTGAACACCACACTGTTTCTTCAGCCTGGGCCTGATTGAAGAGCTGGAGCCAACCCTGACAGACAGTTACACAAGTGAGGCACTAACCTTCCTTGGTATAAACCCTGAGATATTCTAGTTGTTTGGTACCTCAGAATAATTTCGAATAACTCAGCATAACTTAGCCTAAGCAAAGTAGAAACAGACTTGTATTGGGGAACAGAAGGCAACGGCAAATAGGGAATTTGTAGGTACTGGGGCACCATAGAGAAGAAGAAGGGAATTATCTTGCTTCTGTACCTAGTAGAGCTATTTTATATTCATTATTTCTTTAATTTTAATCTTTATGACAACCCTATAGAACCAATAATTATCTCTCATCTTAGAAGAGGTTAAGAAACTTGCTTAGCATCAACTGTAGGATAAGATTTCTCAATCTCGGCATTATTGACATTCTGAGCTGGATAATTCTTTGTTGCAAGGGGATAAGGGGGAACGTGCTCTCCTGTGCACTGCAGGTTGGCCTTTTCCCAGAAGCACTTCCCCACTCATCAATCACAAGTGCCTCCAGACCTTGCTGTTTGTTTCCTGGGGGACCAAACTGACCCTGGTGAGAACCTCTGCAGCAGAGTCAAAGACCTGAATTGAGGATCAAGTCTACCTGGCTCCAATGTCGATGCCCTTTCTCTTAGGCCCCAGTGATAGGCAGTGAGGGTGTGAAAAGAAGAAAGACTTGGCCCCTTCACAACCTAGCCTAGAACATACCTGGCCAGTTCAGTGGGTCAGGAAAGGAGAAAGGTTTTTACTTACCTCGGCAACTTACCAGAACTGTCATCTGGCACTAAGCAGCACAGCTTACAGTGTGCAAAAGCTCCATATCCTGTTACCAAATAGCAGAGCCATTCATCCCCACAGAGGACGTTCCTCATAAACTGTAGGTCTGAGTGAGAGTGTGAGGAGACTAAAGAAGGGTCATGATGAGTCTCTCATTACTGCTATTAAGAAAAATAAAACCATGGTTAACCACCAAGACCGTAAGGGGCATAAATCAGGGAAACGTAAATGTGCATAGGAGGAATTTCTGAGGCCAGGAAATCCAGCACAAGCTTGCTCTTCTGCCAACCTGTTAAAAGATTCGTGCTTGACTCATGGCAAACTGTGTCCTGTGGCTGGCAGCCAGGAGACTTCTGGTGAGGTTGTGGGCATGAGAGGAACAAATGTGCATGAGGCAGACTCCTGCCTCCTCATTACGGCATAGAAATACCATTTCAGCTAGCTAGGGCTTGGAGAGCCAGGCTGAGACTCCCAACAGTTGAGTCACTGCAAAACAGAATCGCCATATCTTTCTCGGGCTTTGAGGAGAAGCCACAGGAAGCCACTGGTCTTTGGAATCCAAGGATGGTGTCCTGTTCTGTTCTGTTGTGTATAGAGAAAAAGAGAATTCCCTTTCCTGCAGCTGTCTAATCGGTGCTGGTGTATCTCTCGCATCACGAACATGGCTTCTTCAGCTTTTGCTGAAACTCTACTCTCCATGGAGCAAATGCTTATATAAAAAGAAACTCCACAGTCCATGAATACTGAGAGGAAAGTTGCCACCATGTCCTCCATTGGACTCCTTTTTTTCCATCACACCAATGGCCCCAGCTCCCGTCCCACCTTCCTCCTCGACCAACAAACAAATGTCTTCAAAAAACATCACATGCACACAGGTAACAAGGGGCCACCAGCACAGTGCAGTCATTGAACCTGAATCTTCTTTAGGTTCAGTTAGACTTACCCTGGAGAGAATTACTAACCCACAGATCAAGAAAATGGATAGGAACTGCCCTTCTCCATTTTTTTAGACTCCTTCCTTCAGGTTTCTGAATTGAATGATTTTTCCCTTAAAGGTTTCCACTGTTACTTATTTCATTGTAATTCACTGAGCTGAAAAGTTGGTGAAGGGAGTGTTGCATAGACTATGACTTGCTTAGCTATTAACATTGAAGAATAATTTAAACTCATTATGACACGTATGTGTTGGGGAAAGGGGAATCATAAAAAATTAAGTCTAATATATTATCATGCATCATGATTTTATTTTTCCAAAAGAAAACAGCTAAAATTCTCCTGGGAATTGTTCAGTGCTTGGTGAAGGCCTTTAGATAAGCAGAGTCAAGGTAGGGTGGCACATACAACGTTCCCACTGCGGCATCATAGCTGACGGCAAAGTTCTTAGGTTGTTCAGCAATGTGTTTTTGATAGTTTGCATTTTGGTTAACTGCTACTGCTTAGATGTGTGCATACAAATGTACAGAATTTCAGCTGTCTCAAGTTCTCGGCTTTGAGGATATGTTTAATCCTTTTAAGGATAACTAATTTTTATTATTTTAGAGTCGGTCTTTTATAGTGTAATAGCTTCCACTCATGTGTGCGGCATTTGCTATGGGTGAGCAGTGTGTGCTCCAGGCCATCCGTGGTCAGAAGGGGTTTCCAAAAAGGTTCTTATTGCTTGAGCAGGCTCCTCCCTGGAAGAAAAGAAAAGAAACATTTTCAGGCCTTGGAAATTTATCTTTGTTTAGTGCAATTGCACCAAACATATGGGTCTTTAAAGGAGGCCTGAGGGTCTAATGTGCTTATCTGAGTGTTGAATATGTATGTGGTACAACTCTATGAGCCCTAGTTTTTAGAGGGTTCATAGAGTCTCTTTTTCTAATAGTTGAAAACTTACTTGAGGGCTTCTTCTAGTTTTCTTTTTGTTTGCTTGCTTTTTGTTTGGTTTGTTTTTTTGTTCTTAGTTTTAGAGTGACTCCCTCTCCTCCCCTTGAATGCAAGGCATCTCTTTGAATTTTCTGCCACAACTGTTTCAATATAAGAAATGAAAAGCAGGATGTGGCTTGGATTGGATTTAGTGAGGCTGAACAGCAGTACCTAAATTTATTGATCTATTTCATAACATTTCCCGGTCAAGGGCACGTACCTGGGTTGCAAGTTTGATCCCACCATGTGTGGGAGGCAACCAATTGATGTGTCTCTCTCACATTGAAGTTTCTGTCTCTCCCCCACCCTGCCCCTTCATTCTCTCTTAAAAAGATAAATAAATAAAAATAAAAATCAATGGAAAAATTATCCTCAGGTGAGGATTAACAGCAACAACAAAACCCACAAAAAATATTTCTCATTGTACATGGCAAAAGTCACTTAATAAAGAGAAGCCAACCCATTGTTTTTTTGGTTTTTTTTTTGGGTTTTTAAAAAATATATATCTTTATTGATTTCAGAGAGAGGAAGGGAGAGGGAGTGAGAGATAGAAACATCAATGATGAGAGTCATTGATCGGCTGCCTCCTGCACGCCCCAACTGGGGATGGAGCCTGCAACCCGGGCATGTGCCCTGACTGGGAATCAAACCTCGATCTCCTGGATCCTAGGTCAACGCTCAGCCGCTGAGCCACACTGGCTCGGCTCCATTGTTTTTTGTTTGTTTGTGTATGTTTTGGCAATTGTAATGGCAATCTCAGATTGGCTATGTATGCAACAAATCAATTACATGGAAATCAATTATTAAGATGACTTGCAAAAAACTTTGGCATTTATAAATTTTGACCTAATTTTTGAATACATCTCAATTTATTTTATTAGAACAGTCTTTGATTCAAGATAGGTTCTCAATGAATATTTGTTGAATAAGTGACATGAGACGTAGTTGATAAAATGATGAAACTTCTCCTGCCATGAGGACAAAACTGAATTTTCTGAAACACTGTTAGAAGCCTTGGAAATACAGAAATTTATGGGTTTGAGGAAGGGTGAGCAATTCAGAGGCCTCACTTCTGATAACCACCACCTTTCTTTTCCCTTTCATTATCCCAATTTTCACTTGGTCATTATAATCATTTCAGGGAGTCATCTTAGGACCAGATACAGGTGGAAACTCATTATACATTAGTCATTATTTTTGTATTTAAATTATATGAAATTCTAACTATTCTTTCCATTTCCTATGTTCACTTTACTTACATATGCTAGTATATGGAAAGAAAGGAGCTCTATACTTGCTTTCAGAGGTATGCTGGGGCCACATTTCCTCTGCTCTATTTTCCCTTTAAGATTATAGGTTGTTCAAAGCTAAATTTTCATACCACAAGCAGGTTTAAGGGGGCAAACATGAATGAGATTGGCATGTGATTGAGTGTAGAATTGTTGTAGGTTTAGTGATTTTCTGATTGTCAAAGTGTCTTAACAAATGAAAACTCCCACCAAAAATATTCAAGGATTGGGATTCCTCCTACCTGAAAATGTCACAAAATCACCACCAAGCTGAGCATTTGTACTAGTGACTAAAAACAGATGAAATTACAAGTAGGATTTTTTCTTTCTAGTTCTAAATTCAGTCAACTATAGTAGTCAGCTTTATGACATAATATGCCCTTGAGTGATTTTTTTGAGCTTGGAGTGATTACAGTGATGATTTCCCTAGCAAGTCAAGACTGACTTTATATACAAGTGTTATTGTGCACATTTTTCAGAAGTGAGACTTAGAACAAAAGTTCATAAGCCCATGCCATATATATCGAACACTTTAGTATGAGTAAACTAAACGATTAATGTATCTACTGGAACCCATTATTTAGGGTCTTTTTTTGCTTTAAGAGTTAGAAAAAAACTTTTAAATTGTATTCATTTATGGAGTTCTCTGGTGAAGGAATGCATAGGGTACTTTGAGGTCAGAGGGGCTCTCTTCTGGAAAGAGATGCTGACCTAGCTATCTTGAAGGATGAGAAAAATTAGCCAGGCTAAGAAGGAAGGTGGCCCTGTAGTGAGAAGGTCCAGACCAACAAGAGCACCAGAAGTGAACCAGTATGGTCAGGGCCAAGCACATAATTTGTGGAACACAGTACACAATGAAAATGTGGGGCCCTTTGTTCAAAAAGCAGAGAGTGCTTTTTTAAATGACATAGTCTCTGTTTTGTGGGTACACCGACTCAATCAACAGATATTTATCAAGCATCTACTTTGTGCCATTGACTCTTCTATGCATCGCGGAGATAGCAAAGAATATAACAGAGCGAAGTCCCTGCTGTCATGAAACAGGTGGTGTGGAGCCTCACGTCTCCATAGGGACCTATACCATGAATGAGATGGAAAAACTCTGCAGGGTTTGAGGGAAGAATAATATGACTTGATTTATGTTTCAAAAGGATACTCTGCTGTGTGGCAAATAAATACAGAGAGAGGAGGGTCCAAAAAGGGATTGCACTAATCCAGCCAGAGATGATAGTGGTTTAGACTAGAAGGTTAGCAATAGACCTGGGCATTGGGTTGTGTTCTGGATAAATATAATTTTGAAGATGGAGCCAACTAAGTGGCTTTGCTGATATATTGGACATGTGGTATAAGGAAATAAGAACCAAAGGTGACCCAAAGGATTTGGGCCTGAGGAAAAGGAAAACCTGAGTTGACATTTGCCAAGGCACTGGTCATTTAGTGGGAAACAAAAATAGTTACACACTCTGCCCATTCTAGCCCGGAATCTGTCATTAAACAAGGAATCATACAAATAATGTAAAGTTACCACTGTTAAAATTGATATGAATGAAAGGTACACAATACAAATTGCGGGGCTCTGACCTAGATCAGGAGATTAGGAAAGGCTTTTCTGAAGAAGTGAAGGTCTAAATGAGATCTTAAAAACAGTAACTAAAACAGATCATGTTCTAAGTGAAAACATGTTTGTGTGATGAGCCACCAACCCTTAATTAAAGCCAGTGTCCAGGATGTGGTGGAAATTCAGGAATTTAGGACCATAGGAGTTCCAAGCAAAGAAAACGGAAACAAATGGGAAAAGGAATGGTGTGAAAGAAGAACCCATAGAACAGGAAACATGAGAAAGAAGGGACTTCGGGGTGAAATTTCAGACTCTCCTTCACTTCCAGTTCACTGGAGAGAAATGGTTACCCTTCATTCAGTGCAGCAAAAAGGGCTAATTAGACCATCCACCACCAACTGAGTGCTGAATGTCTGTGTGAGTGAAATTATAACATCACTAAGTCTTAAATTTTGCACACTATATTTATTGGCAGTTTGTCTTAAATTTCCTTCCCTGTCATCTTTTATTATAAAAGATAACATTTATATTTTATTTGACATCGTGCAAATATAAGACAACTCTTCACAGGAATTTGTTTGTTAAAAAATGCCGAAGTCAGCTTTAGTGATTATTATTTTATTGCAACCACATTTCACTGTCATTTATTGTCTTGGCAAAATTGAATTCTGACCCAAAAAAAGGAGAGGGGAGGTGAAAAGCAACACCTTTTCTATCTTCAAATGTAAGCATCTAGTCAGGAGGAGAGTAAAAGATCTCGAACTCCCGATGCGTCAGAAATTCTGTCAGCCTCTTGGTCCTTTTTGGATTACAGTTAACATTTAAAAAGGAGATAAAAACACTATTGGATTGTGGGAATGCATTTCCATTATTCTCATGATTTCTTGCCAATCGCCAGCACTGATTCCAGATAACACTAGTGTGTAAGGAAGGCGTAACGGATTCTGCGATCACTAGTTATTACCGTGAATTTTGGGCATCGAGGCCCTGTTGATTCCCTGAAGCTACAGCTTCTCTATGTAAGCCATGGATTGAGTGTTGGCTGAAGCAGAAAGGGACTCCACGATGGCAACGGGAACCTGCTGCCACCCTGCCCATGCATCTATTCCTTGCCCTACATCCACTCTACTCTGTAACCCTTGGAGACTGACCACTGTGGGCAAAGGAGTCTCAGACTTCCCTGGCCTGGCCCTTTGTATGGTGCAGTCATCCTCCCAGTGTCCCTGCTGGCCTCCTTCCTCCCACCCTGGAATTAAATTTAAATAACAAGAAATACTAAAATGTATACAAGCAACATCAATGGTTTCAGCTTTCAGCTTACTCAATTGCTCAGCACTTTCTCTGTTTTATTTTGTTGGTACAGAGAACTTTGAAATTAGTTATAGGCCATATGTTGGCTTTAACCTCAGGGCACCAAACATTAAACAGGCTCAAGGTTTACCTACCTGAGTTCCAGGAAAAGCCCAGCATCAGTTTACTTACCTAACGCGCTTGAAAGGAATACCTCCGGGATTAATTTAGCTCAAGTTAAGATTTAATTTGAAGTTTTTCTTCTCTTATTTGACTTTGAAAATACTCAAAGAAAAAGAATATTACAGTAATGACCACTTATTGCTCCATCATTCCTGAATTTGCTGTCCTCAAAGCACAAATCTATAATGTCTAAACAAAGTTTAAAGTGCCTTCATACAATGTCACCAATCCTGAAATCAAAACTCTGATACAACTATAAAATGTCTTGCCTTAAGTTGTTTTTAATCAATAAAGATTTTTGTGGTCATTATTTTTTTTTTTTTAAGACACGCAATTTAAGAGAATTTAGAAGACCTATTCCCTCCAATAATAATTGGAGCACTTTTCCAGGCTTGTATAGCTTATTGTTAACAAGTATTTTACACATGGTAAGCTTTTTTATTCAATTTTTTTCTATCACTTATCTACTTACTCCATTTGTACTGCTGCTAAAGTCTTATTCTTATAGCTTGTGTATGCTAAGCACTCTCAGAATTGCAGACAAATGGCTTCAGGACAAAAAAGAGTGTAGTGGATGGCGTCTTGGTTATACAATAGACATAGAGGACATTCAGAAGGCCACACTTCAGGGAACAATGCTCCCAGAATGAGTTGGTGCTTTTCCCCAGAGTCAAATACTTACGACAGACTTGAGTTCAGTCAGATACTGCAATTTCAGTTCTTCGAATTCCAAAGGCATTTGGCGATAGTCTTGTCAAATTTTCTCTGGTGAGGGACTTGTATAGCTTCATACCCAATTATTAGTGACCACAACAAGCTTGAATAATCAGTCCAATACTCAATTGTATACAGACAATTTCAAAAGTAAAACCAAGGACCGAGGAGTTAATCGTTGATACCAGTAGGAAGAGATCACATGTGGGCTTGTTCCACAGAGGAAAGCCTCGTAACTTCAGAGAGCAAGTATAAGCTGATATTGGTAAAAGTGGAAAACATCCTCTGAGAGGCTCCTTTAATTGATCAAATGGTTTGTTTCTATAAGTAGAAATGCTCACCATAGTATGTAGCAAGAATGAGGAAGATCATCGCAGCTCAAAAGAATAAAGATTCTGAAAGTTAGATTCTAAATGCCTTTGTTTTTATGGCATATCCATGGCTATTTGTATTTCCCCTTTGAGTCATTAAACTACCATGACTTCCCTTATTTCTCCCTCAGGATGATCACAGAAAAGAATATCTGAATTTACTTACCAGAAGATTTAAGGTTTATCTTAGATCACAGTATTTATACTGATACCTGAATTGGGAAGTTGAGCCTATACCTTTATTCTACCTTTGGGCCCAGACCATGCAGGAAGAACATATGATGTCATCCAAAGGCTGATAGAATACCAGAACCTAATATGTCAGCACTGAAAAGTATCTAAGACATTATTTAACTCACCTCCACCTTGAAAAGGAACAAATGAATATTGTCCTGCCCACCCCAATAAATGACAGACTTCCTGTCACCTGCATAGGACTTTTCTTATACATCGCTCACTTAGCACATCTAACAGCCTGCTGGGTTTTCTTTATCTGCATTTCTCATTTCCTCAGCTACAAAATAAATTCCCGCGGGGCCAGAACTGTATCTTACCCAACTGCATCCAATGTTGTATTTTTAATAGGCTCAACTCTCATTTCACTGCTTATATGTGTTACCCAAGTTACATGTCTGAATCTGATTTCTGCTCAGGTAAGAAGCCAGCTCACTAAGTGGCTGTAGTGATTAAATAAGGTCATGTAAAGGGAAAAACACTTCACACACCAATGTACAGATGATAGTTGTTAATATTACTGAGTGTTGATGGATAGTTCATTAATTGAAGGGCCAGAAGGAGATAAACAATCTCAGAGGAGGTGTTTGTGACACAGGGAGCAAAGCTTTGGGCATAAGATTGGCAATATGACATGGAATGTCTGCGCTAAATGCCGCCCCTCCGCCCTTTGATTTGACCACTATTTCAACTCTAAATGGTGATGAAGCTTTCTGTTGGCAGCAAAACCTATTCCTGCTGCTACAGCTGGAATGGAAAGAAGTCAGTTTCCATTGTGCTCATTACTGGCATGAAAGAGCTCACTCTGTGATTCCTTCTTATTCTTTCTGCCAAAATGACACCAGAATTCAGGGTAAGCAACCAAACCATTAAAGGCATTTCATGATTTCCAGAGACTCCTTTGGCATGGTTGATTCTCTACTGGTGGGTTTATTCTGTTTCTACTGGTTAAAACTATTCCACTGGTTACATTTATTCGGCTTCTACTGGCCAAAATAGCTGAGGGTATCCCCACAATTGTCCTGTTTTTCTGCAGTCTTCCTGGGCTGGTCTAGCCTCCCCACAGAGCCTCTCAGAGACTATGGGAGGCCATGTCACTTCTACTTTTTGAATATATGGTGCCATAAAACTAATGTGTAATAATAAAAAGTGTAGAAATGCAAAACAGGATTATAAAAATTTTGTAGTACATTTAAAATATATATATTTAATAAATTAATATTTTTGCCACAAGATAATATGATGCTATATAATTATTTGTTAGATAATTATAGGATTTATTTCTTAACCCTTGCTAGTAATTTGTATAAGAAAGTTCATGTTGCCCAGCCTGGCATGGCTCAGTGGTTGAGCATCGACCTAGGATCCAGGTGATCGGGGTTCCATTCCCGGTCAGGGCACATGCCCGGGTTGCGGGCTCGATCAATGACTCTCTCATCATTGATGTTTCTGTCTCTTGCTCCCCCTCTCCTTTCCTCTCTCTGAAATCAATAAAGATATATTTAAAAAAAAAAAAAAAGAAAGTTCATGTTATATTAGCTAGCAATGATATTGGAGACCAAGTCTGCTGGGAAGTTTATCTAATTTTTAAAAAGGACTACAAGGATGCAGATTGGTGTAGCCACTATGGAAAACAGTATGGAGGGTCATCAAAAAATTATAAATGGAACTACCTTATGACTTAGCGATTCCACTTCTGGATATATAACCAAAAAAACCAAAACACTAATTTGAGAGAATATATGTACCCTGATGTTCACAGCAGCATTATCTACAATAGCCAAGATATGAAAGCAACCTACATGCTCATCAATAGGTGATGAGTAAATACCTAAGTGGTAATATATATAATGGAATATTACTCGGCCATAAAAAAGAATGAAGTCTTACCATTTGAGACATCATGAATGGACCTAGAGGGTACTATGCTAAGTGAATTAAGTCAGGTAGAGAAAGATAAATAACATGATTTCATTTATATATGGAATCTAAAGAACAAAATAAATGAACCAACAAAATAGAAACAGACTCATAGATACAGAGAACAGACTGATGGTTGTCAAAGGGAGAGGTGCTATGGGACTGGGTGAATATGGGGAAGGGATTGAGAAACACAGATAAGTAGTTACAGAGTAGTCACAGGGATATAAAGTACAACATAGGGAATATAGTCAACAATATTGTAATAACTATGTATGGTGTGAGATGTGTACTTGAAATTTCAAGAGGATCACTCTGTAAAGTACATGATTGTCTAGCCACTATGCTGTACACCTTAAACAATTACAAAATAATAATGAATGCAAACTGTAATTGAAAAATAAAAGCAAAAGGATGCAAGAAAGGGACATTTCCCTTTCTGCCTTTGACTGTTGACTTCAACATTCAGCTACCTTGAAGTATCCAAGGAATTCAGCCTAAGGGAAAAGCTTTAAGTCCGTAGGGGTGGCAGAGAGGAAAGACAAAAAGACATTTGTCCTTCCTGATGTTACTGAACTGCTGAATTATCCAACTCTACCAGGTACTTTCTGTTGTTATTTATCCCCAATTCCAATCTTACTGTGCTCTTCTTCTCTTCATAGCTAGGGGGCGAGAATCCTTGAATCAGCATCTCCCACACTCCCTTTCCAGCTGGTTTCTGGTAGTTTCTGTCAATAACAAGGCACTTGTGCATGACTGGATGAAGGGAAGGAAGAAGACAGAGGTCATTCTCTCTGTTCCTGTCTCTAGCAGTTAAGAGCAGTGGAAGGCTGCAGGCAACCGTTGTCTCCTATACCAGCAACAGCAGGTGTCTGCAGGTGGCTGGGGACTCCAGCAGCATCCTGGCTTCTGGCTCAGCAGCAACAAAGTCAGATCCAACAGCAGCAGTGGCACTCCAGCTTCGGCAGCCTTATCTGCAAGAACACGCAGGAGGCCACGCCTTTGCTTCTCTAGCTCTTCCAATGCCTTGGTGACTAATTCCTCGCGTTAAAGTCACTCTCTCTCTTTTAAAAATCTACAATAATTTATATTTTCCCATCCGAGCACTGACTGATACACCATATAGAGAACGTCTTTCCCTTCAGATGTCTTGTTATAAGAAACAGTGAACTGTCCTTATTGTTAGAACTGAAGCTAAATGCATCTTAAGTGATGTTCAGTTTGGCACACATACTGGGGAGGGGAAAAGGAGTTTGTTGACCACTAGTCTATGCCAAGCTTTGTGGAAAATATTTGATATACATTATCATATGGTTTTCATGGAATTATTTTATTTTACTTGCCACATATATTTTTCTCTTTTGTATTATAATCTCCTTGAGGACCTAGACTCTATATTTATCCCATTTGTCATTCACCATTCCTTGAATAATGCCTTGCCCAGAGCAGGTTCAGTATATTTTTGGATATTCTGAAACCAAACCAAAGGCACAATGCGCACTCTATTGTTCTCACATATTTCGAAGGACTTCATGTTTCTTTTTACATCTTCCAGGTTTGCTGGCAGTCAAAACACATTATCAGTGACAACCCTACCTAAGTCCACGTGAGATAAATGCCTGTGAAGTCTTTTATCTATAGGTTTTTTTGACATGAGCAATATTTATTTTTGAGGCAAAAACTGGAAATCTCCTTTTCAAATTCTGAATTGCTGAACCAGGCTTAACACAATTGATGGCTCTTTAAACAACCCAGTTTTCGCTTTAATGGGTCCTCATTAAGCGCTCTCTGCGCTTTCCAAGTGTTCCAAATGAATGAAGTAAAGCGATCTAGCGTACTGGCCAGTTTCCCTTTGGACAGTTTCTCCTTCCCCACCCTCCCCGCACTTGCCAGATCCCACCAGGCAGCCTGCTGTGGCAGAAACCTGGTTACCAGGGAGGTGTGGGTGATGGGTTTTAAACAGTTACAAGTCAGCAGAGGGAAATGTGAATGCTTCAGAAAATCAGCCATCTGGCCTTGGAATGAGAATGCTGGGAAGATTCAGAAGGGAAATCAAGAAAGGAGAGGAGAAAGGCACTCCAGGCTCTGGGGAGGAGGGCCGGGCTCCGGGAGAGAGGATTCTAATGTGACTCCTCGCTGGCTTCCAGATGAAGGGGAGCAGGGAGGCCGGGCGGGGCGAGCGCCCGCAGAGCCAGCCCCGGGCTAAGCAGCTTAGGGAGGACGCTAGGAGGATTCAGAGGCTGCCAGGCAGCCTGTGCAGAGGGCCTTGAGCTTAAAATTGGCTGCCTTTGCTCCCTGAGAACCGGGGAGATTCAGCTAAAAGTTTAAATGCAATGTTTCTATTTATCAACTTAATGGAAATGAATGTTGGTATAGAAAATGTAGGAAAGGCAGAAAATTAGAAGAAAACTAGTTTCAGCACCTAATCCTCCTTCATCCCATTTCCCAAATATTGCCACAGCCAACACAAGGTGCATGTCCTTCCGTTGCTTTTCTCCACCAGGCTTTGCCTTACACAGTGGTGATGGTGCTAGTTGTACAACTTTGCAATTCTATTGTTTTCACACAGTACTATTTTGTAAAATTTTCTCTATTTTTAATATCCTGATTTCTATTATTATGACTATGCATAATATTACATCAAATATCTGCAATTTCTAATACATCCATTTACCTATAGTTATATATTTATGCCATTTCAGCATTTTGCTATTATAAATAATGTTAGCATGAACATTTCAATGTAAAGTTTATTGGGTGTTTCAGATTATACCCTTAGGATTGAGTCATGCAAGTGGATGGATTGAGTGAATAGGCAAACATATTTTCAAGTCTATTGACACATCAAATTAATATTTAATTCTGAACAACTTCTACCTGCCTCTATAAGTAAAATACTTCATTCATTATTATTTCAAAAATACATCAGCCCTCTTTCCCTTCTTCTTCCTAGCATGGTGTAGAATATCATAAATGGTCAAGGTGTCTTTTCTCACCAAAAAGTAAATCAGGGATATAGATTCGTAGTCTTGATCACTTGAGTGTGCACCTAAAACTACTGGACTTTTGTAGTAAATGAAATTTCTGCACCCAATCCCAACAGTCCAATTATTTAACAGGACTATAGTTCATTATTGTGGGACTGAATAGTTGATGTTGAATGTGCCACCAAACCCCCCCACAAAATATGTAAGAGCTCTCTAAGACCAATGCTACACCTGCAGATAGGTGCAACCAGGTGAACAATAGTGCCTTGCAGGTGCCCACTGGTAATCATTCCATGGATTACAGAGAAGCAGATTTAACAAATGCTACCAAGTGAATGTTCATACCCCTTCCCTCCGTCAATTCATACCTTGAAGCCCTAACCCACAATGTGATGGTATCTGTAGGTGGTGGGCATATAGGTTTAGATGAGTTTATGATGATGGAGCCCCCATGATGAGATTAGTGACTTTATTAAAAGAGGAGGAGACCAGAGCCCTTGTTTTCTCTCTCTGCCCCATGAGGACACAGCAAAAAGGCAACCATTTGCAAACTTGGAAGAGGGCCCTCACAAGACACCAAATTCGTTGACACCTTAATCTTGGACTCTCAGCCTCCCACAGTGTGAGAAATAAATGTTTGTTGTTTAAATCACCCAGTCTATGATATTTTGCTGCCGAAAGATTTTATTTGCTTCCAATTATAACACTAATTTTACAAGTCAAATTACAATAGGAAATATTTTCAAAAGAAATACAGACTTCTTGTTCATTTTACTAACTCTTGTTACCTTACATCACTTTCCGGTAGCAGTAGTTTAAGCATATACTTCAAAGTCAATAGTGTGTGATGATTTTGCTCATATATTATGAGAGAGTGATTAAACATAAACAGGTCCTCTTTCCTTTCTTCAATTTCTGTATTTTTCCATTCTGGGCGTCTTGTTACTCTTAAGAGTGTTACAGAACTGGGGAGTTTTCATAGTAACCAGCCTTAATCACTCATTTTACAGAGAAGAGACTTGTGGCATGGCTAAAGGAAGAGACATAATGAATTCAAGATTAGAAATAAAAAAATCCACCTCTCATTCCACTGCCCACTCTTCCACCCCCCACCTCTTGTCTATCTATCAAGAAATGTATGACATACCAACTGCATTACTTGCTCCTCACTTATTTTCCTGCCTATTGAATATGAAAATAGTTTTTAATGAGAAAGGCACTAATTCTCAAAACAGCTATCCAAAATAACTTACGATCCCTCCAAAGCTAAACTTGAAATAAAAAGTTCTACTTTATTACCACTGGTAGGATATATAGATAGAAAATGATATCTTTACGTCAATCAACCTTAAGATGAATGTAGCTCTAAATTGTGGAACTCAAGCCTCACTGAAATGAGCATTAGACACATACAAGAAAACAAAATTTGCTTCATATAGAGCAAATGTTTTAATCAATAAGTACATTAATGATGAGCTATTGTCAACCACCACAAAACCGTACAGTAGGCAAATTCTTTCTTTAACAATAAAACCATTTTAATTATCACATTACACTTCTATGCAAAAATTCATGTGAGGAGGAGGAGAATATTCTTGTGAAGTCTCTTATTAACCCAGTTTTAACAAGAAGTTCAGAATGGAAGGTAATCAGCCTTTGTGTATAGCATTATGATGACGGTAATCGAAACCATGCAATCACAGAGATATTTTGCTCTCTATAACTAGCTCTGAATAATCAGTGATTTTCAATGGCAGAAAAGTGGCTATTCCAAATTGCAACACGAGGAAAGTGTGGCGATATTTACGTTTAACCCAGATATATTCTCTCTTGGCGATATTTATATGGAGCGAGATTTCAATGGGAGAGAAGAGAACAGGATCACTTTTAATATTTCAGGTTAGTTGAGCATTTGGTTTAGAATGGTAAAAATATAGTACTACTTGCATAGTTTTGCCAAATTACTTTTGCAAAACATTGCCTCAGGAATAAGAATAGCCCTCAGACACTGACCTGGCTGTTTCATGTTCCTCAGTGTGGCTGAAAACATGTTGATTGACAGACACAGATTGGAAAAAGCACAAGATTTTTAGTGCCCATCAGTACAGAGAGGTATAGTCTGGCCTCATTTCACTAGTTCAGGAGAAAAATGTGCTCATGATACTTAAATTCATTTATAACACAATTTACACTATTCCTACACCTTTTTATTTTTTATCAGGCCTTCTTCACCTAAGGGACAGGTGGCTGGACCTCAGGGGTCAGAGAGGAGCGACATTTGTCATGGAAGAAGGTAAGAGTAGTTTTATGGAGAAAATTTTGATACCAGTCACCAAATCCTCAAAGTGATATAAAAACTTGAATTGTCATACAAATCTCAGACCTTGCTAAGGGTTTTTTGAAAGCCAGATTCCTTCTAGTTCTCTGAGTCCTACATCCAAGTCCTTTAAAAGTTATATCTTCCTCTTGGACTATCTCAAAGCCCCTTGATGTAGCACTATAGGCAAGACTGGTCTTTCTAAAGGATATTGAAATAAGGCAGTCAGATAAAGATATGTACTATATGATTTCACTCACATGTGGAATTTAATGAACAAACTGTGCTACCAAGCAAAATGAGACAGACTCATAGATAGAGATCAGGCAGACAGCTTAACTGGGGGTGGAGTGGGGATGGGTATTGGGGAGATGGAGGGATTGAGCAAAAAGAGAAAAAGAGAGAACTCATGGACATGGATAATAGTGTGGTGATTATGGGGTGGGGGTGGAAGTGGAAGAGGGCATAGAGGGATTAAATGGTGATGGGAAAAAAAATAATAAAGATTATTGACTTTCTAAAGATTAAAGAAATTAAAGTTTGAATGATTTCAATGGAAATAATAGCAATGAAAGGTGCTTCTGGGAAGATAGAAAGAAAAATAATTGGAAAGGTAAGGAAAATTCTTATTGCATTCATTATATGTCTGTTGATACACTGGTGGGTGGGGCTGAGTAATAAACACAGGGACCTGGATATTGTGAGGCACAAGTCTCTCCTCAAGAATTCTCATCCCCAAACAGGAGACGCCCAGGTCCAAGGAGCCAGCACAATGGAAAATCACATAGGCATGTTAAGGTTGAAATCAACAGCCGGGAATGGAGAGGATTACTACTCCTTATAGGACTATAAACAGGTGTGTAGATGTGGAACAAGAAACCTGGGGCCAGAAAAATGAGAATGAAAACAAGCTCAAGCAGAGATTTTAAAGGATCAAACAGATCCTGAAGACATCAAGTTCTGAGACTTTAAAACTCTGCTTCATTTTGCTTAACTCAGTGTTTCATAAACATATTTAAAACAAGATTTCAATCCATTTCTTATGTAATGTCATTTAATATTCCAAAAAGCTAGTATTTTGTAGAATACACTTTGGGGAATTAGCGTTTTTGACTTAGAGACTAGCCGAAGCAGTTTAATGGTTAAGAAGGCAAGCTCTGGAATCAGGATGCCTGAATTGAGCCTGCTCTAAAGCTTAAATCTGATGTGATCTTGGATGTTTAATTTAAGCATTCTGTACCTTAGCTTTCTTATCTAAGAAATGAGGCTCATAATAGCATATTTCTCATAATGTCGTTACAAAGGTTAAAACATAGAAAGCAATTAACACAGTGCTTGGGACCATGGTAAACTCTTGATAAATACTGGTTGTTGCTATCATCATTATCACCATCATCATCATCATCACTATCAGTGAAGTGGCCCAGCTTAAAAAAACAGCAGAAGAAGCATATTGGTCAGGACAGGCCAGAGTTTTGTTATAGTGACAACCTCTTAACTCCAGTGGCTTAAGTATACCCCTAGGAGTCATCTGTTTATCCTAGTCTCTCAGGGACACGGGTGGATAGAGGCTCCATTTGGCCACACATTTCCAGGATTGTTGACCCAGGAAAAGAGGACATGGAGAATCACACATGGTAATTAAAGCTTTGAACCAAAAGTGACATAAATTCTTCAGTTCACCTTCCATTGGAAAAAGTAAGTAACATTTTTGCACTTTCAATCCTCGCCGGGCAAACTACCCTTCCTTGTTCTCTTAGAACCTATTGACAGATTAGTACCTATATTGCTCTTCACTTGGCTGCCCATCATATTTATATAATATATTACTTTCGTCTAAATTTTCTAAAATGAGAAGTCTTGATGAATACTATCCCTTCTAACTCTAAAATTCTAAGAGCATGTGATCTCTAAAAGCTTTTCCAGTCTGAAGGCAGCATGATTATAAATCTTTCCATCATATACTTTAGATCATAATGTACCCCCTGGCTTATCTGCAGACTGACCAGTAGAGTTAACTCCCATTCTTTAATAATGGTGGAGAGGAGAGGAAGGAATATTGAAGAAACAATGTTGGGGTATAAAGCCAAAAGTTTTAAACACAAAAGAATAAAATATTTTCTTATTAGAACAAACAACTGAGCCAGAACAAAATAAAAATTGCATACCCCCCCAACACACAATTTTTTTATCCCATCAAATAGATAAACATGTATTTCAGAGTTGCCCACAGTATGTAGCTGTCTGTCTAGATGAGTGTGATTACCCCTGGTGTGCTTGCTAAAAATGCAGGTTTCTGTCTCGAAATCAGATCTGCTGAACTGGCTTCTATGCTGTGTTAGCCAAGTGTCTGGAACTATTTGGTGCTCAATAAAGAGTAGCTACTTTTATTATTAGCAGGTAAAACTATTAAAAATATTTTACCTTTTAAAAAAGAAAGGAATAAAAAATTAAGCCCGTGGCAGGACTTTTCCCAGTCTCCAAAGGCAAGATCAAGCAGAAACTCAGGCGAGACGGCTCCGACTGGCCTGGTGTAAAACAAAACTTCCATAGCTGTACAAGCCTTTTTAAAAGAAAAGGTTTATTGAGCCATCTGCTAGCCAGAAAAGGCCCAGGTCCTGGGGCCTGAAGTCTATACCACATCAGCAGGGTTAGTAGAAATGACAAACATGTTTGCCATTCCGGAGTAGATGGGCACTTTTATACATTATGTTTTGGAGAAGAAAGATGTAAGTTATTTTGGAAGAATTTGCATTGGCCACAGATAAGGAGCGTGGGAAAGGGTGAAGTGAGGGCAGTTCTGCGGTAGGTGCCCAGTCTGTAAGGAAGAAATATTTACTACTTTTGTTTTGTTTGTTTTTTTCCTTGTTTGTTGTTTTTTTAAAAATATGTCTTTATTGACTTCACAGACAGGGAGGGAGAGAGAGAGAAACATCAACGATGAGAGTGAGTCAGCTGCCTCCTGCACACCCCCTACCGGGTCGATGCTTAACCGCTGAGCCACACTGGCTGGGCTATTTACTCCTTTTGATTGATTACAGGCAACAGTCCCGAAAGTTCGAGTATATGCAAGATGTGGTGGTGTCTAGTGGGTGGCTATCAGACTCTTGGGGTCGACTAAAGCTCCAACATGCATTCAGGACTGTGAGTAGACTTCTGTTAGTTTCCCCGCAGCCATTAACTGGTTATTTATTCCTGTCTCTTTCTCTCATTCTCTGGCCACTGTAATTTAATTTAGAACATCTTAGATTTTTTTCTCTTGTCGGTGATGAGAGTTATAAAGAAAGAGACAAGGCCTTGGTAATATGAGTGAAAAAGAGGAATAGCAAAGCAATGAGTCAGATATCGTCAAGTTCTTAAGCCTGGGTGATTGACAAGCAGAAGATGATTAAATTTTCAAAAACAATGGTACAGGCGACACACGGTACAAAAGGTCAAAAAGTTAGCAGAGCCGTGTGGCCGACGCGGAGCATTTGGGCCAGCCTCAGGAAAGGGACATATGGGACCAACGTTTCCTAGGAAAAAACCGATGGTGATTTGCGCCAGACGCGATGTGGGATTGGGGGGAGAGTAAGGGCGGGCTGAAGGTAACTTTGAGATTTCAAGGCACTGTGACAAGGATGGCTGGTGTTTGATCTGGAGGAGAAAAACATTAGTAGGAGTTGGGTAAACTTTATTTTTCTAGTGGTGGAAACTCTGCTTCAGATCCTCTTTAAACTCGGGTGTCTCTTGCTTACTGTGTTACAAAATAAAGTTTAGGCTGTAGTTTATTACTTAAAGCCAGGGGTTTAATGCTTCACACAAGTGATTATTGGAAGTCAGGACACTCTAGCCAGCACAAAGTGCTTCTACATAATCATATTCCTACAGATTCCATAACACTTCCCTTTCACCCTCCTCTGCCTCTTTGACTTACGATCCACTCCCACTCCCTGATTCACTGGGGTTTTGCAACAAATCCCTCCTGACAAGCCCACAAATCCTCCCAGACTTAGTGCAAAGAGCTGAACTGGCCTCCCCCATTCTTTTGTTGCTGTTGTTAATCTTCACTGGAAGATATTTTTTCCATTGATTTTTCTTAGTGACAGTGCGGGGGGCGGAAGTGGGAGGAAGAGAGAGAGAGAAACATCTGTGTGGGAGACACACGTAGATTGGTTGCCTCCTGCTCACTTCCCTACCGGGGGCCGGGGATCTAGCCCGCAACTGAGGGTGTACCGTGCCCTTGACTGGGAAGCAAACCCCACACCCTTCAGTCCTCAGGGCCGATGCTCTAACCACTGAGCAACCGGCCAGGGCAGCCCCCCCCCCGTTCTTGATTTGACTTTGGGTTGTTCTTTCAGGTGGACAGGGAGGAGGTGTCCTGAGCAAAGGTATTAAAAATCACGGAGAAAGACACCAGGAGAAGTAAGCTGACCCTGCCACAGGGCCCGGAGAGCTGTTCACACCCACGCGAGTGACACCCGCAGGTCTCCGAGCTCCTGGAGGGAGGTGCGCAGCAGCAAGCGCACAGCTTGATGTGCAGATGCCAATTTGAGCTCGCAGCCTGGTATGTGTTTTGATTTGAAGACTCAGCAAATCGGATGCGAAAGTCATCCAGAGGTGATGAATATGGAGCACTAAACAGCCTTTTTGTAATAAGCTGTCACCTATCTTTTGAGAGACAAGTTTTTGAAGAGGTGATGTGTGGCTAAAGTTGGAAGCTAGAAATCTGCAAAAGTTTGCACATGATGCCGTGAGGATACTACCACTTGTGGAGAGTGGTCCTAAGAATGGCAGGATTCTACATCTGTCTCCTTCTGACTTTGATCTTTTTCTTAAGGAAAGTGTGACCAAAATGAAAACCTCATCTCTAGACCGGATTGGGGGTCGTGTCAAGCAGCCTGGCGTATCTTAGAGGAAGAAAGGAACTGACAGCTGGAGCATTCTGCTTCAGAAATCCCCAGCCACGTTAATGAGGAGGTCAGCCTCAAACCTCCTGCAAGGAGGCAAGCTTCCTCCCATCAGGGGCATTGTCCGTAAGGGCTAGAGAAATGTCTTTGATAAAATTCAAAGAGCCTTGAGAATTATAATAAAAAAGAACACCAGTTCAGAAATGTTCATGATTGCAAGACCTGCCGTGGGGGCATGTTACAGAAACATACTCCCAGTCCCTGTAGACTTTGACACCACTGGTGTGGGGTGGTCCTGGGAACCTGCATTTTTAATAAGCACCCAGGTGATTCTGAAAGAGCTAGTTCAAGAATTACACTTAGAGAAACACTAAATCAGGGAAAGATGTAGAGTGAGGGGAAGACTCAACCCACCTAACCCACCTTCCTTCCTCCTACAGATAATTATTGAGCCCTTGCTATGGGCCTGAAGCTTTGCTATGGAATAGGAAAATAATGGTGTATTTGTTTCCTGGGGCTGATATAACAAATTACCACAAACTGGGTGGCTTAAAACAACAGAAATTTATTCTCTCACAGTTCAGGAGGTCAGAGGTCCAAAATCCAGGTGTCAGCAGGGTTCGTTCCTCCTGAAGTCTTGAGGAAGGATCTGTTCAATGCCTCTCTCCTAGCTTCTGGTGATTTGCGGGCAATCCTTTGTGTTCCTTGGCTTGTAGATTTATCACTCCAATCGCTGCCTCTATGTTCACATCGCCTTCTTTTCTCTGTCTCTGTGAGTCCTTTTCTGTCTCTTATAAAGACACTTGTCTTGGATTTAGGACTCACCCTAATCCAGTATGACCTCATCTCACTCCTTACCTTAAATATATCTCCAAATAACCTATTTCCCAAATAAGACCATATTGTGAGGTTCTGGGTAGAAATGAATTGGGAGGAAACACTATTCAACTCACTACAAATAGTGAGCAAAAATATAACTGGTCCCTGCCCTCCTGGAGCCTCCATAGTCCAGTTGGAGAGAGAGATATTAAGCAAGTTAATCACTCAGAAAAACCCTGAAGTTCTACTGTGAAAGCAAGGATGCATGAGTCATGTGTAATCCATCAATCAAAAGCTACTTTATTTGCTCTTGCTATTGATTTTATAAGTATTATTTTGGTTACTGAGGATACAAAATATAAGAAGTATAAGGTATAATGATTGCCTGCCCTCAGGAGGCTGACAGTCCATTTGGGGTGATGAGACATATTAACCAAATATAAAATAATAACATGTTATACAATAAAACACCGAACTGTTGAAATGTAAATGCAATAAGTGTTCACAGAAGGACCAAGTGCTGAAAAATGGGTAGATAGTTTTTATTTGGGCAGGAAGGAGAGGGTTCTGGTAGATAGGTTCTGGTAGGTCCCACCAGCCCCATGAGAGAGTCACAAAGACACAACAAATATGTATTATTCAGTCACATGCAGGGATAGGTAGGCACCAGAGCAGTCACTCTAAAGGCCTGGGTGGCTGACTTTTACTGCCACCAACTTCATGGCTTTCCAAGTCAGTAATTTCCAAGCCTGCAGCTGTGCTGCTAGAATATCCCCCTATTTCACTAAGACAATAGGCTTACATACTTGATCTAATTTGAGATTAATATTCCCTGGACTCTGGGGAGGACTGAAATAGTGCCTTGCACATAGTAGGAGTTTAATAGTAAATATTTGCTGAATGACTTAAGTAAAACAAGTCTACTCAAGCAAAATTTTTTCACTTTACCTCTCTCAGCAATAAAAATAAGAAAGCACTACTGACTTCAAAGAATAGGAAAAATCCTGCAGTGGATTTTCCTATCTTTTTTTAAGTAGGTTTATATTTGATATATATATATATTTTTAAATATATCTTTATTGATTTCAGAGAGAGGAAAGGAGAGGAAGCGAGATAGACATCAATGATAGTCATTGATCGGCTGCCTCCTGCACGCCTCTGACTGGGGATCGAGCCCGCAACCCGGGCATGTGCCCTGACCGGGAATCCAACCCCAATCACCTGGATCCTAGGTCGATGCTCAACTGCTGACCCACGCCCAGCCGGGCATATTTGATATATTTTATCTCCTGATTTAAATCTATCCATCCCTTATTGAGCACTTAATGTGTCCCAGACATTTTGTTAATGCTTAAACATTCATTATCCCACAAACACCCTGCAAAAAAATGTTATCCTATTTTACAAAGAGATCATTCTGGAATTCTAAACCAAATCTTTCATATCCCCAAATCCATGCTAAGTTCACTAGGCCTGTGTATCTGAGGAGGTGGGCAACTTTCCACACATTTCATGGTTGTAATTATGCCTAATTCAGGCACAGTAGCTGTGCCCAAAGTGTCAGAAAAACCTACCTGCTACTTCAACCCACTGGGAGAACTCCACTGTTTTCTCTAACTTCCTTCCTCATTGTAATTAGACAGATCCCTTTGTGGTTTTAACTTTAACTCCTGGTCTCCTTTCCCTTCTCCTAGGCCTGTCTTCTAGCATTTTCGACTAAACACTCCTCTCACTCAGAAGCCTCTTTCAGGCTAGGTTTGTCAGTCCCGGGACACCTCTGGCACAATCCTCTTCTCATCTTCAAGGAGAAATTTGTAGCCCCCGGGACCCCAGATCCCTTGGCGATGAATCATGGCTGGGTCTACATCCAGGCCACTGGGGAATTTGTTAAGAGAATTGTTTCTTGAGGAGATTTAGGGGCACAGGATCAGACCACATGTGTTGAAAGCACTAAATAACCGAAGGCAACAAAAGCCCCATTTTGATCACTGTTTTTAGAAATAACAGAGCCTTGGTTACCCAGGAATTGCTTTTCCGTGAGCCAGACTGACCAACATTTTGCCTGACGCTCCCACAGTAAGTCTGCCTATCAATAAACCTCTGCCTCTGAAACTAAACTGAGGATTTCTTTCCTGGGCTCTTTAGTGTGGCCTATTATTGTTATGCTAATGTAGCCTGTTAATACTGAGGTGACTTTACAGAATGCCAAGAGGTGTGGGGGCAGCATTCTATAAACCAATTAATAATATTTTCTGGAGTGGAGAAATCATCAATCTATTTGGCAGCTAACCAACCTTAAGTGTATCCTGGATTAAGGAAAGATGAATAATGGGAGGTTAGCCTTTTGAGGGAAAAATGAGGCTGTGAGCATCAATAGTTTCCCGGTCATCATGTAAGAAAGTTAACTTTCTTCAAGAAAATTATATGGTCAGGCATATCTCCTTAACTATCTAAGGAAAAGAGGTTCCTGGCAAGCTGATCCCAGAATTTTTTTCTACTCGGCAGCGGGAATATCCCTACCGGAAAGGTGGATGCAGGGCCACCTTCAGACTTCATGGGTCCTACCCCCCACCATATGAAACATATTTAAATGCACCCACATTCTCACTAAATATATACTTTTGGGTTAAAGATTTGGGAAAAGAAACTTATTAATTTGCTTTCAGAAATATGTGGCTCCTGATTTAATTTATCATTGAGTATAATTTCTCAGAAATCATCATACATTCTCTGGGATGCTTGCAAATTGCCTTCAACCATAATAAAACATCATAATGAGTGAATCTGACATAATGTTTCATTATGTAGACATGGAAATAAACATCCATGTTTATTTCAAAGGGGTTTGTTTTGTTTTGTTTTCTTGCCCTCCCCTCAGAATTAACCTGACTTTAGTCAAACCATGAGAAGGTCCTAGCCCCAGGCAATGTGTCTATTGTATGCAGGAGACGGGAAGGCCCTGGATGAGTGCCCTGGTTTCTCTTAGCTTGATGACTTTAGCCATTGTGATTTTCTGTTATATGATCTCGCTCCTGTTTAATGTTTTCCAAACAACCTTCTGGTTATAACTTGACCACTCAATGACTTTCCTACACAAAGAAAATGGGCTGAGCAATCAAGTCCTATATTGCAAATACTAAATGTGTGTGCATATAAATAATTACTATCCATAAAATGTATTGAATGGTTACTATATGTCAGGCATGACTATATACTTTATTCACTTTATTTTTCTCTCTCTAATTTATGTCTTTGTGCTTTAAGAAAACAATTGATAAAGGGGAGAGAAGAAGATAGGGCAGGGGAGATAAAGATTAGAGACGCAGAAAGCAGTCAAGTATAGCGGCTGAGCACCAGATTTCTAGAGAGAGAGATTACAGGGTCTACCGACTCCCAGGTCCTCCTTTACTTAATGTCAGGACAACCTTGGACATGCTATTGAACATATCTGAACTTTGGTTTCATTAGCTACAAAATGTAACTAAAAATGGTACCTGTTTCAGATAACTCTTGTGAAAATTAAAGAAGCCAGTATACTAAGAAGAGGGCCTAACAAATACTCAGTAAATATTAATTACTGTTATGAAATCTGCTTGAAAATCTAAGCTGAGTTTGGATCTCCTTGAGCCTTAGTACTGATCATTCCTGGAACCAGTGGAGATTCAAAATAAATCAACCAGTTTGTCTGGGATATTATGATGCAAAACAATCTGTGAAGAGGAAAGGCTGACAAGTCTTGGGTCTGGCAGGTTCTTTGAATTGTCCAATATGTAACCCAGTACTTCACTTTGTTTCTATGGCTTTGCAGTTAAAACATTTTAAGGCATTTTTTTTCCTTACTCTTCTGAAAATACAAAGCATTAGACAAAGGAAGAAAAAACACCCTCCCTGACTTAGACATTCTAGAGGTCACAGAATCTTTAAACTTTCTAAATTTTGGGCCAGCTGCTCCTCCATCTCCCAAAACAGAACAAATTTCAGCCCAGAATTCACAGCATTCCTTTCATGCCCTTCATTAAAGTATTTTTGCATGATAGTAACTTCAGCTTCATTTCTCTTCTTTCTCTTTTGGCCAATATCTTATCTGGCAGCATTATCAGTTAAATATTCATCGGTCAAATTAGAATTCAGCCAAATGCCTTCCTGTTTAAAATGGCTGGGTGAATACAGCGATCATTTGTCAATGTCCCCTTCTGAATTGTCAGTGAGACAGACTTGCACACATTATTTGAGACAGAAAATGAATAGTTTCCGTTGCTATGGTTACAGCGAGGGTATGGGGTAGTTGTTTACAAGTTATCTTTGTTTTTAGGCTCTACGCATGTGCACATGGTGTGTATCTGCATATGCATGCACACGCGCTTGTGGATTCAGGTCCTAGATATTCTGGAAAAGTAACCTTTTTAAATGTTCTGTCCTAATGTCTCCATCAATCCCCTTATCATTGTTAGATTATTTATCATGGTTTTCTCTTCAGCAGTTATGACTTCATATTTATCACAAAGGAGGGTAGCACAGATATGTTATCGCTACTGTCCTCAAATGCTCTGAGAATTAACAGATTTTTTGCCAATGTTGAAAATTCATTTCTCAGTATAGTTTACTTCTTTGTTCTTAAAGAGTGTCTGTTTAAACCACAGAATAACCCCACATCCAAAAGTAACCTGGGGAGATCAATTTAGCCGTTTATTATTTTGTTAGACTCCTTAAACCCTGTACTAGGCAGAGTTCTTAACTGCAAGCAACAGAAACCCAGTTTGGTAGACTAAAGGAGAAAAGGGACTTCATCGAAAATAGGAGGAGCTGCCTCAGACTCCCAGGAAGCTAGAAAATCTGGCTCAATCCTAAACTTCCAGAAACAATACCTTAAATCACTTCCCAGAATTAGTCTAATAAAAAAACCTGCCTCCGTCAAGCTCTGATGCTCCAGTTTTTATCTCTGCCAGGAACTCAACTTTCTTGCAACTACCGCTGTCTGTCTCTCCAGTGCCAAAATTCTACATGAGAATCATGTAGTCAGAATCAAGGTAGTCATAGCTGATGCCATATTTGCCAGGAAATGGATTCTGCCCATTAAGCTGATCACTTCTCGTTTTCAGCCTCATGAGTGTGTGTCTGATTGGAGGAGCTGGATCATTTTACTGCACCCTCGCTCAATCCTAGGGGAGGCGGGGAACGAGTGGTCTAGTTTTTACCAAGAGGAGGCAGAACTAAAAAAAAGTCCTCAAAAAAGTTTAGAGCTTCAAAAGCAGGAAAACATAATAAATGACCACTGTTAATATAGTTGATGTGTATATAATGGTCTTTTCTTAAAATAATATTTTAGTTAAAATAGTTAAATCAGCCAGTTAATGAATTCAAATAAGAAGCTAAGAAGCTCTCCACCATTTCACCCACGGCCAGTTCTTCTCCTTATCTTCTATGCTGATCCGCTTGTACCTCCTCAAGAGCATCGCTCCAAAAGCACATCGGGAACTTTACTCTTTCTACCAGGTTATTTTCAGCTAAACGTAAACATGCTGTTATTTCTCTCATCTTAAAAACAATCAAATACCTTTCTGTCTTGTCTCCACTTCCCTTCAATTACTGCCGTCTAGCTCCTTGCCCCATTCTGATACATTTTGTAGTAAATGTCCAGATAGAATTGTCCATATTTATGGTTGCCCATGCATCTCGACCATTCTCTCTTTAACTCACTCCAATTGTGCTTTGGCCTCCATCACTCGACAGAATTGTTCATGTCAAGTTCATGAATGACTTCTTATAGCTAAATCCAATTGATGGCCAATTTCCAGTCCTTTTTATACTTTTACTACCAGAAGCACTCAACAGATCAGGAGGTATAGTACATGCCATACCCCAAACACACATGCACACACACACACACACGCACACACACACACACACACACAGAGGCACTTTGGTATGTTTTCTAAAACTTCAAAAGTGCATACTCTGTTTTTTAAGGGATCAGCCTATATTTGCTTGTCTATCATGAGAGTGAAACCATACCTAAATGAAACAGGAAAACATTATGAAACACATCATATATGGAAGAAGTTAATACTCTTTTTTATTTGGTGCTTATTCTGTGCCAGACACTAGGCTGAACATTTTATATGTGCAAGCCTAATTAATCTATCAACAGCTCAGATTATAAAAATGAGGCTCAAACTATGCTGTGCTCCAAGAAATCCAACTAGAGAGTCACTGACAAAGTAGCTGAGCTTGGATTGCAATGGAGTTAAAGTGATTCCGGTGTCCTCCGTGGCCCTCAGGTATTCACCTGAGTCAGGCCTTCACTACATAAAGGCAAGGAGGTGAGAGGGCAGCTTGTAACCCACAGTGATCAGACGCTCCTTGCCTCTATGCTTGGGGGGTGAGTGCGGGAGAACCTGGGAGAAGATGTGGGGAGAACTGGGAGAAGGCCTGCTGTCACCTGGGGAGGGGAGGGGGAAGCCTCCCCTAAGACCAGTCCCATCCCCTGACTCCTCTTTAGTGGCAGCCTGGCCGAGGGGAGCAGGGAGTGTGTGCAGAAGCTGGGGCACAACAGAGCAAATGATACTTCCCTTTTTATGAATCTAGAAGATGATCTTTTAAGGTATCAGAGGGAATGCCTCCTACGTCATTTAAGGGAAAAACTCTGTGCCACTGACACCCCTCACTAAAAAAAAAATAATTTACAAATTTTTTTCAAAATTTCAAATTATTTTCTGATGGGTGATGGGTAGGGGCTCAAATAGCCCTCACTTTATTCTGCCACATTCTTATAAAATGTCTCTTATCCAGAGTTCCATGTAGAAGAAACTTGATGGACTATTTGCCTGATTGGGAAATGCGAAATTGACACGAAATAGACTATTTACCTCCCATGGATTGAAAAGAAGCTTTTTCATGCAAAGATATGGGAAATAAGGAAAAGTGTCACAAGTCGTATCAGCACATATTTTTCTTAAACTATAAGGGTAGAATTAGAATAATTCATTTTTAAATTAAAATCCTGTTTTCTATCCCTCTCCATTCCTGTTGTGTCTTTGTAGTTTCATTTGTTTCTGGATTAGGAAACTGTGGCAAATAGCAGATGGGTGAGAGTCTGCCATTTTCCACTGTGCCGTAGGGGAGAGGAATGACAGCTGTGCTCTTGGTCCCCAGTGGAAGCTCCTTTGATAAATGTCAATGAAGTGATCTTTTCTTTCCCAGGGAGGAGGTGGTATTGTAAACCTGCCACTGTGATCATTAATACTTAACAAGACCTTCTCTTTCTTTACCAGCAACAGCCCTGGGGACCATTCACAAGGCTTTGTAATGGAGGAAGAAATTAACCTTTTGTAGAGAAGCTAGCAGGCCCATCGGAGAATTCATTATGCAGGGTCTGGCCAAAGAAAAAGCCTCTATGATCTCTTTGGCAAACAAGCTGGTTAATTCAGTATTTGAGGTGATAACATATCTTCTTACACGTGTGGTTGAATTCAACCTGCCCCTGTCCCAAATGACACCTGGACAGGAACACCGGAGGGCACCCAAGCCGGTTCATACTGACCAGTCTCAGTATACAAGCCAAGTTCAGGGACACTGACTGAGTGCTTAGGTGCCTTGGGGAAGGAGATGAGTGATGCCTGGCTGGAGTGTCCTCTCTCTCCCGTGACAGTCTCATGATAAATAGTAACGCTGTGAATAAACTGTTTCTTCCCAGACACTGCCATATATGGACCATGCATCCCCACGGAAATATCCAATAATGTGGAAATAAGAACAAACTTCCCTCAAACTCTTTTATAAGCTTAGAGAGGCTTAAATCCTGTCACTGGCATGGCAAACAAGTTTTTATTTTTTTGATTAGCTCGTTCAGCATGATTCCAATCAGCCCTGGGAAGTAGGAAGGGAGGGAAGAAAACTAGCAGATATCAAATATCTCTCTTGTACTGGGATTTCACACAGATATCTTATTTGATAAACGATGTAATCCAATGAGGTGCATGTTGTCATACCCATTTTATAAATGAAAGGACTGAGAGGACTCAGGGAAGTTAATGGCTTGTTAAAGTTCATGGCTCAGAAAAATGGGGGTGTTGACAGTCAGAGATATACGCAATCCTGTCTTGCCATTGTTCGTTCACTCGTTTTCCAGAGACTCTAACTAGGTATGAAGAATCAATTCAAAGGTGCTTAATGTAAACAGATATTCATATTTCTTTGGAAAAGATTTCGCAAGAAGTTGGCTGCTCTCAGCGAGGTTGGGAATTTGACTTGATGTACTTAGAAATTAATTCTACTCTACCAGACAGACCTACAGTCTCCTATTAGGCTCTTCCCTTTTAAGAGAAACACAGATCTTATACAATGATATGTGTAAGAGATGACAGTGTTAGGCCTTCCCTGGTTGCTTTTTTAAAATTTATGTTTTTATCAAAGTAACACATGTGCCAGGCTTTGATGTCAAATAAAGTTGCAAGTCTTATAACAAATTGTAGCAGCCCCGTCCCAGCTGTCTCACTTCTGCTCCCCAGAGGAACCACTTCTTACTGTTACAGCTCTTCTGCTGTTCACCCTCTTTTGCTCTATAGCATGGTTTACTGCTCTTTTTTATTGTATCTGTTAAAGATGGTGCAAATAAACACCTCATACAGACGAGTGCGTGTGTGGACACGCACGTGCGCGCGCACACACACACACACACACACACATTTCCACTCCTTCGAAATTCATATTAATTTACTTAGGAGAAATTACTGAGATATATTATGCACTCAGCACTCCTAGGCAATATGGGGATACAACAGCGGCCAAAATAGGCCAAGCCCTCATCCTCATAGGACTTCAGTTCTAATGAGAAAGACAGACAAAACCCAACAAATACAGACATTCTCTGTCACGTAGATAACAGGTATGGGAAGAAGAAAGCAGGGGAGGGGAAAGGGAATGGAGAATGAAGAGTGATGGTTTTAAAAAGGTTATTTTTCTTTAAATCAAATTTCAGTGTTTACATTACTTTCACTATGTAGACTTATTTTGCACACAGCCATATGTATTATGATTACATTTTGTTTCCTGTAAATTTCCTGTTTTCCCTGGAATTAATCACTCCTTTGGCATGGTGATCGAGTGGGGTGTTGGTTTTCCTCACAATCATTAAATCATTGTCTCTTTCAGGGTGTAAAATGATTCCTACAAAGATCAGACAAAGCAAATAACCTACCAGCTCCACACCAGGCCCACACCCTCTGGCTCCTGCTGTCCCAGGGCAGGTCCTCACCAGGCAGACCCCTTCTCCGCCACCTTGAGAAATCCCTTTGCCTCTCTCAGGTGTCAGATCCCCTCACAGCTGATCCCATGTCTTCCTCTTTCTTGGTTTAGACCTCCTGCTGATGGGACACATCTCCAGCAGTTTTTTGGAGAAAGGTGCATGGCAGGTACATTTAAAAAGAAAAAACAAACAAACAAAAGCCCACTTTGTTTGAGAATATCTTTATTCTGTTCTCATGCTTGAGTGTAATTTGTGTGATTGGAGTATCTAAAATTGAAAAATATTCTGCTTTGGACTTTGAAGACATTGCTCTGCTGTCTTGCAGCATCCCATGTTGCACTTGAGAAAATGCCATCCTAAACTTTCAGTCCTTTCTGTGAAAGCTGTGATTTTTTTTCTCATACAGACTTTTGGGCTGGTTTCTTCATCACCGGTTCTGAAATCCTGGAACAGGGTGCCTTGGAGCAGCCACATCTCCATCTGGACCTCGGGATCTGAAGTCCATGCCCTTGGCTTCCGTAACACTTCCCTGGTGCCACTTTCCAATCATTTCCCCTTCCTTTTGTCTCCTCCTAGAGCATCTGTTAGCAGCCTCTGCGCCACCGGAGCTGGTTCCCTAAATCCCGTCCTGCCTTTCGCCCTTTTCTTCTTGCTTTGCTCTCTGTTTTGGGAAGTTCCCTCAACTTTATACTTCAGGTCTTGTGTTGAATTTTTCTTATATTTTAAATAAACAATACTTCAATTGTATGGCAAAGTTGAAAGATTTTCACAGTAAACACCTTGTATTTGAATTTTTAAATTTCTAATATCAATTTTTAATTTTCAATACCTTTTTATAGTTCTCTGGCTATTTCTACCATAGGATCCCGGTGTTATTTCATGTGTGACATTTTCTCTTACCTGTATAAGGAAGTTTTTAAAGTTTTATTCTACTCTTTATCTGCTTCCTCAAGGCTACCTCTATTTTTCTCTTTGCTTTCATCTTTCTCTTTAGAGCTAGGTACTTCCTGCAAATGTGTGCTGATCCTTGGCTATTTGTTCATATGAAGAATAAAGAATGGCTGAACAGATTCAGCATTTTCCCTTTCTTCTGTTGAAACCATCCAACAGCAGCAAATATATATATATATATATATATATATATATATATATATATATATATATATATATATAAAACTCTACTTTTGGTAAAATTAGGAGACAGACTCCAAAACATTTTCAAAAGTAGCCAAAATCAGCTGATTTTGCACTAACCCCTTTAAGGGAAGAATAAAAATTTTGCAGAGAAATTTCTGTGGGAAAAAAAAACACCAAAATAGGTTTCAGAAATTGTTCCCAAAATATTATTTCCTGACGGTGAGCAGAATGTGCGGAGGGGCCAAAACTATATCCCTTGATCTCAAGAGTGTGTGGAGTTTGGAAAGATTGAGGTGAGACAGAAGCCCCTGTTCCTCAATCATATTTTAAGGAACCCAACTATCTTTGTGATATTTGAGAAGTTGAGAGCTTTTTGTTGTAAAAATCTGCTAGCCTGGAAAAGTAGTCTTGGTTCCTTCACACTCCATCAAGTGACTACTCTGGGAAAACCAACTAAATATAAATATAAATGTTAATATTAATAAAAATATAACTATAAATCTCCATTCTACTCACATGTTATCTATATAATGTGTAATAATATATATAATACATGTTATCATTTACCTATCATCTACCTACACACATGCATAAGAAGCTATACATACAAAACATGAGGAAAAGGAAAGCAATATTTATTAACAGATGAGGTATATTCCTAAAAAATGTTGCCATGGAGAAGCTGAGACTGCTAAACATCCTAGGCCAATGTGAGACAACGATCCTTGGAACATTTAATGGAATCAAACTTCCCTTCAGTTGAGCTGTCCCTACGGCTTGACTGAGAGTCAGAAAATGGAAAAAAGAAGCTCTTTGGTCACAGATTTACAACTGTGGTCTCCAATCAGCTTATCAATACTAAAAACTGATGTTTTTATCTACATCTATCATTTTCTTATGTCTTATCATTTAATTTGGACTCAGGGGAAGTTGCTACTTACTGGGTCCTTCACACACCAAAGGATGCAATTAAATAAGAAATAAGGTGAGGTATACTGTAGGATGACCTGATGAAGTATAATAGCCTTATTCCTAAGGATATGAATGGGGTGGAACCCTGGTTAAGCGGTATTACTGCTCTGGTGTGCATCCTGTTCAACAGAATGAGACACTGAAAACTCAGCTGACCCCCTAGCTCCCCTTGGATAAGCAATTTAAATGGGGGTAGAGCAGGAGACTGGCAACTACATCAGCCACCAATGGCCTTAGACAGATTGCCTGGCCCAGTAGACTCTTCTACTGTAAAACAAAAGTGGGGGGTTAAGGAGATATGGCCACTACATACCATTTCTTCTCTCTTTGTCTACTGAACCCAAATATATATGTATCTTTTATTCCATTGATTCCTGTATGGGGGTTTAGGAAGACTGGGACAAGACTTATTCACTACTCAATTCCCCAAAAGCCAGTCCAGGCACAGTATTGTAGGAGCAACAAGAAAAGGATCTTTGGAAAGAATTTGATATTTAAAGGAAATAAAAGTTTCAACTTTGAGGGAAAAGTTATGGCATTTGTTTTATTTTGAATTACTTATGGATGGAGTGTCATACTCTTTCCAGTGTTTATGGCCTTGAAAGATCTTAATCCAACTAGATTTTTCCTCTATCCTTAAACCTTTAGCCAAATCAGGAACCTGTTTCACCAGCTTGACAGTCTGTTTCTTATAATAAATGGAATAAATGGCTCTGTGATTTCTATATTCCAGACCCATGCGAGTGACTGAGTATGAGCCAGCATTTCTAAGTTAAGAATCACTTTCTTAGGGGGAGCTGGAGACTCAGACCCCAGACCACTGGTGACATGAACAAAGTGAAAATCCTGAAGACCCTCTAATCTTGCTGCATAGTTTCCATCTAATCAGGAACCCTGTCCTGTAGAACTCTGAAAAGAACCATTTCATAGTAGGCTGTGTAAAAGGAGCTCTGGAGGTCAAACTGGTACCTTGTGCCCCCTGAAGTTATCGGGTGTGAGGTTTACAGTTGTAATGCTTTTGTTTTAAGTATGTAGAGATGATATTTTAGGTTCTGAAATATTTTTATTTTATTGACAGGAGAACTATTTTTAACAAGCTAAGCAACTGATTAAATAACTTCTCTGAGCTGCAGTGAGATCCTCTGTGGAATGAGGGAATTCATAGGGTGGATGTCAGTTATCTCTAGGGTTCAGTTTTAAGCTTCGTAGTCTTTATACATCTTACAGGTCATTGCTCATGATTCTACTATTTGTCACATTATTAACTTATCAAAAGGTCAAAGGCAGAGAGAGGCTTCTTCTTGGTCCCTGACCAGAAGCTTCAACTCTGTCTCCCTTCACAGCTACGACCACTAGTGCGATCCCACAGCAACGAACAGGCCCAGAGGTTGCCAGGCCCTGGGTAAGGCAGGGATGGGTGGGCCAGGTGGGTGCTGGGAGTACTAACACTTGAGAACTAGCACCAAACATTTAATTGGGAAGGAAAGGCTGACTGGCTAATTCATCAATGGGAGGCATGAGAGAGGGTTGCTGAAGGACAGGGATCAGTGAAACGGGGCAACAGAGCCAAACTGGGGGGAGAATGGGAACTGGGAGAGCAGAGAGACAGGACCAAGAAATCACAATGGGTACTCGTGGAGCCCTGCTGCCAAGGCCTGCAGTAGGTTAGCAGCTGGTTCGGTTAAAGGAGCAAGGATGAAGAGTCTGCATCTCATGGCCCTGTTCCTTAGGACACCCGAGGGGAAGGGGACAGACAGAAAGCACCCCAGAGGCTGACAACAGACAGATCAGGAAGCCGGTCTGGGTGGAAGAGCGGGACAGCCTTCCCCTCACGCCAGCTGGGTGCTCTGCTCTCTCGCTGCCCCGATGCTCACTGTGAGGGGAGCTTGGCGGCACTGTGACTCGGTGCAGGGGAGCTGCCTGCACCTCCAGGCTTTCAAAACGGGGTCTGGCAGAATGCACATCCGCTTCACACTCCTTGTCCTCCATGCGTTAGCTTAGTGGCTCTAAACCTGGATTCTGCCCCTTTCGCAGCTTCTTCGGATTATGCCTCAGTTGAACTACCCACCTTGCTCTCACAAGTACAGTCTCTTGGATCAGTTCAGATCAGATAAGAGTGATGTATAATTTTCTGTGTTTTGTCTGTCCACCAACTAGATTATAAATTCCTTTAGTGAGGGAAAACTTGTCATGTTCACCCCTGCATCTCTAGCACTGAGCACAGTTACTAGTACACGTTGGACAGACACCAGTTATTTGTTGCAAAAATATCTCAGGCTTCCTGCTGTGCAGTTCCAGCCTTCCTCCAGTCCACCCCAGAATCCCAAGATCCCAAATCACTCTAGCACCTTAGTTCCCTTTTGTCATGGAAGTGAAATGACCAGAGTGTTTCCCATCCCCTTTTCTAGAGGAAACCTAGTTCAAGAAAAACGACTCTAGTATTGTAATAGGCTTCCACTCTGGAAGGGAAGGCATAACATCAATTACTAGCGTACCTTTCACAGATAAATATGTAGGTTTTATCAGACTGTGGGCCGTGGGATTGAGATAATAAACCCTCTGAAAGATTCCCAAAGGATAAATAAGGAGAGTTTTAAAAATATATATACATGTCTGGCCTCCATTTGCAGAAACCCTGAATTAATTGGTTCAAGGAAGGGCCACATATTCCTTTTAAGTCCCCAGATTCTAATTAGCAGCCATGGTCAGGACCCTCAGGACTCAGTAGAGATGAGTCTCAGCTGCAGTGTCTGGGCCACTGGGCAACGGAGGGAGAGAAGCGTGTCTCAGCTGACTCCCATCAGCCTCCATCATGGCACAGACCCCAGGAGCACACACCAGACAAGGCACGGGCTCCTTCTTAGACTTAAGATCTATAACCTGAGGCAAGGCTACAGCAGATAAAATATGTCAGACCCAACAATCTCATAACCTCATCATAACCCTGAGGCTTCAAGTCACTTGTCCATATTTATTCTAGTAAGTGGTGCAGATGGAATCACCAGCCAGGTGTGTCTGACACAGAGCCCATGCCCCACGTGTCTTTTATAATAGGAAATGGAAACCCCATACAAGGTAAACCTTCCTAATGTCTTTTTAGAGAACAAACTGAGTGGGCAAGAGTAGGTTCTGAGTCATGGCCAGGCCAACATGCTCCCAGGCCAGTCCCACTGCCCCCGTGTCAGATCCCCTACAGAAACCACCCCCACCTGGAATTCTCCTCCAGGGTCCACTCTGTCCCCTCTTCCACATGGCTCGGGAGGGAGGAACCATCATGGGAGTCAGCTTGGAAGTGCTGGGCTTGAGGGGACTTGGCCACCATTTGTTTTCTTAATACCCAGCTATAAGCAACAGAGTTTATAGTTGCAGATGAATTTTTCCCCTTATTGCAAATGGCTTTGATTTAATAATAACATTTTCCAAGCCATTGGCCCATAATGAGGATTATTGCCTGTGGGTATTTAATACAGGAAGAAAGAAATGGGCCCAATTCACCGTGCAAATGGCTGCCACAAACCCTGCAGCAGGAGGGCTGGAGTGACAATTTTACTACAACGCTGTCTGGGGTGGAATAACGATGCAGGCCGTTAGTCTCACACTTTTGTCTCTCCTTGCTGGGACTCCATCAAGTCTCCATGGATAGCTTTGCTAGGAACTGACTCTCAAGAGCCAAAGTCCACTTTGATCTGGGCCTCTACACAGGGCCTGGAAAGAATTGGCGAGTTTGCAAACTGCATCAGAAATGGTTGACCCAAGGCAAGGAAGGGCGATGCAGGGGGCTGGGGTGGGTAGGGGGGTGGAGACATCTCAAATTTTGGAGATGGAGGAAAATGAAAGAACTAAATGCCCAGTGCAGAACTGGAGATGTTTGTCATGTGATCTCACTTAATCCTTATGCCAGCCCTCTGTGGTAGATACTACTATCGCACCTATTTTTTAAGGCAACTGATGCCTCCAAGATGCAGAGGAAGTTTCCTCAGGGCCAAAAGAAGGGGGAGAGGTGAATTCCCAGAAGCCCAGGTGGATCTGGTTGTCAGATGTAGGCAGGGCAACCTCAGGCCCCCACCTGAAGCTGCTTCTCTTCTGCATTAGCAGCTTCCCTTTCTGAGTCCTAAAGTTCTCTTTGTTTTCCTGTCTCAAAGCCCAGAGACCATCCTCAGGTGCCAGTCATTCACGCCCTGGTGAGCCATTAGCAGTGGCTTCTGTCCCCCGGTGGTCCTGACACCTAGGCACTCTCCAGTTCAGTGTGGGGAGCAGCCTTTCCTCCCTGCACAGGAGGTAAGAGCAGGGAGGTGTTTGGGAAGACAAGGCAGCTTCCAAGTTTCTAAGAGAGAGCTGCAAGCGCCTTAGACCTGTCCCAGGTGAGGAGCCTTTTCAGGGGCTGCGTGGTGGTGGAGTAGTTGGGGTTGGGGAAGAGGGGTTAGGGAATGAGGAAGGGGAAAGTGACACCTCCAGGTCCTGGGGGACCTTCCTGTTTCCCTATCCAGCCAGCAGGGCTGGGGCAGTGCCCCTGGCCCTCCCTTCACCCCTTCACTTGGCTGACCTTTCTCACCAGCACTGAGATAGATGGCACTTAGCTGGGCAGTTTCCGAACATCAGCCCAGCTGATCGTCCTTTAGGCCTCATGAGGGACCCCTCCCGGTTAGCACGTCGGGTTTGCAGGGGAGGCGTCGCACTCTACATACCTAGGCTCACCTGGCCCTCGCCTCAGCCTCTGAGGCAGCCTGCATTTTGTGGGTGAGGTCGTCAAGGCGGACAGGCTAAGGAGCTTGCCGCAGGTCACAGGGCTGGTCAGCAGAGCCGGGACTCTGAACAGGCAGCCCGACCCGGAGTGGACCCCTCGCCGGGACGACATCACCTCTGGAGACCGGTGACATTGTGAGGCAGAGGGATCCTGCCACTTTACAGTGCTTTTGAATTCTCAGTGCTGCGTTCAAACCGCGCCATCCACGCCTCACTCCTGGCCTTCTCTGTCATCTTCACGCACAGAATCTTTGTCCCAGACTGTTCCTGTCACTGCTTCTCAGAAGTCTGGGGGCTTCGAACCTATTGGTGGCTCCTAACATGGTTTTGAAATGGCATTTTCTGTTTGGAAAGAGAAGTTCAAAAGGCTCCTAGTGTCACTTTAAAAAAGATTGCAAACATCTTTCAAGCTTGGTCACAGTAACTGATGGTCGAGTCTGTGCGGTCTGCAGTTGCCAATGTGTTGGAACTTTCTTTTCTGTTTTTCTCCCCCTTTGTGTTGATTTAATTTTGTGAGCGATTTTAGATAGTTTCCTTTTTATTTACAGTGATAATATCACCCTTCCAAGTACCCATCCTAGGGCCCTGTCCAACTTGGAGTCCTAGCAGCAGTGCTGCCCAGTGGCTCAGACTGAGGTTTGGACAGGAAACTTGTCTGAGTGGCCAGATGCATGAGGACGCAGAGGGAAAGATCAGATATGCCCTGGGAGTGCTGAGGACTCATACCCCAGGCGGCAAAGCCATTGTCAGACTCAGGAGAAGAAAGGAAGGTGGTGAAGGAAGGTATCCAGAACTAAGAGACGAAGGGAAAGAAACTGCTAGATGCTTGAGTAAAACGATATGCAAGAAGCATGGGCAAGGAGGACCCAGAACAATCACCTTACATGGAATATAAACTTTGACTTTTGTGTCATGAGGGTGTGTGTGAGTGTGTGTGTGCACGCACCTGTGCACACATACAGACACACACAGACACTTGTGCCAGTGTAGAGGTGCAGGTTTAGGATGAACAGTAACCATCTAAAGTCCAGAAGTCCAACTTCAGACCAAAAAATGTGACAGGGTCAAGCTTTTCAGATCTATGTCAGCAACTAGATAGAGAATGGCCTCCGCTGCTCACAGCAGAGCCAGCAGGAGTGGAATCTGTAGGCCAGAGGCAACCCCTCCCCAGCCTTGCTGAGGAATTTTGTAGTCAGTGCACCCCCCACTCCTCCCACCCGGAGTCCTTACTTTTAGTGCCCAGGTATGAATGGGGACCTAAAAAGTTACAATTGCTGCGAAGTCCATACTACGTAAGCTTGATCAGAAGAGAGAGACAGACAGATTTCCTTTCCCCTTTGGGGAAGACTGAATACAACCTTCCGGGAGGCCTCAGGGGTCTAAGGCTCACGGGAAAATGAGGGGACACAGGGCTCTGTTGTACAAACAGCCAAATGGGAAGGAGCTTAGCACACAATTACTCAAGTGTTCCAAAGGCCAGAGAGGTCTGCAGAAACAAGGGCTACATGTCAAAATCTTACTCTTGACCTTCAAATCCCTTCCCAGATCTTATTATCTTCTCTCTCTGAAGCTCCCCTTTATCTATCACATTCTCATATTACGTTAAATTGTCTGTACTGCTGGCTAATGATTGCAATTTGCCCCATTTTCTCTTATTTCGCCATGATTGCCTCTCCTTCATGTCCCCTTAATCTTCTTCATAAAACTTCATGTCAGCTGGGACATTTTCTCCCCGACGTTTCTAGACTCACTTGATTCAGTCTCAGGATATGAAGAGTCAGAGCCCTCCCAAGATGTCTCGTGAGTCCCTGTGGCCTCTTGAAGAGCATTTATGACAGAGTATCGAGGGAGGCCCTCTTCTTGCCAGGCCCTAAATTAATTAGTTTGCTCTATTCTTAAAAGTGTGGACAAAATGTTTTAGATCTCTGAGACATACTCAATCGAAGAGTTTATCCAACAAAGTTTATTTTTGACTCAAGAGGATATCAAGTAAAAAGGTATTTCCCATGCTGAATTGTTAGGCCTTTGCTAGTGAGATTTCTCTTTGCTTCAAATACTCAGACAACCAAGGCTTATCTCTTCTGTCTTAGGAGAATCAGACAAAAATAGTTCAGTACCAAGCCATGCGCAATATAAGATCAGAGCTTCCCAGGAACAAGGTGAAGAACTCCATTCTCAAGTCGAGATGATTGACAGCAATGGCATCAAGTCACAATTCTTTCTTGCTGTCTGTTTCTTTGAGGCGTGGACTTCCTACCGTGTAAGAGAAATAGTATAAAATGATGAACATGAGTAATATTTTAAGGACAGAGAAAATATTTTAAATATAAACTGATAGAATGCCTCGTGTTTTTCTTCTCCTTTGTTGTAAGGTACACAAATTATCTCACTGTTCAGCGCTTCAAGAACACTTGCAATGATTTATCAAGTCCATTTTTTTCAGACTAAGGAAGGGTGTTCTCACAGCTAAGATTCAAGGTTCTTGGCCTTTGGGGCAAGATTTATCCAGGCCCTTGGTCTCTCTGTCTTTGGCTCTCATGTTCATACATGTTAACTCTTAATTCTTTCATTTTCAACCTGGGGTGAGAAATTTTGAATGTCCATTAACTTCCATAAGAAATTTTCTCACATGACAGAGAACATGGTCTTCCACTCCCTTCCAACTCCCATTTTCCCCCCTCAATTCTCCCTCACATGCACCTGGCCCACGCCAGAGCTGTCTGCCTGCTCCCTATCTATGAATCTATCTCTGTTTTTCTTGTTAGTTCAGTTGTTCATTAGATTCCACATTTGAGCTAACTCATATTGTTTTTGTCATTCTCTGCCTGCCTTAGTTCACTTAGCATAATGTTCTCCCAGTCCATCAATGCTATGGCAAGGGGTAAAATTCTTCCTTTTTATAGCCGCGGAGTATGGAACTAATCATCAGAGAGATGCAAATTAAAACTATAATGAGATATCACCTCACACCTGCCAGAATGGCTACCATCAATTAACAAGCAACAAATGCTGGCGAGGGTGTGGAGAAAGGGGAACCTAGTGCACTGCTGGTGGGAATGCAGACTGGGGCGGCCACTATGGAAAACAGTGTGGAGGTTCCTCAAAAAATTAAACATGGAGCTGCCTTTTGACCCGGCAATCTCACTTCTGGGAATATATCCTAAGAAACCCAAAACACAAATCAGAAAGAATATATGCACCCTATGTTCATAGCAGCATTATTTACAATAGCTAAGACCTGGAAACAGCCGAAGTGCCCATCAGTTGATGAGTGATAAAACAGCTGTGGTACATTTATACCTTGGAATACTACGCAGCTGTAAAAAGGAAGGATCTCGTACCATCTGAGACAGCATGGATGGATCTAGAGACTAACTCCTTCTCTTTAGTTCCTCTCCCCTTTTTCCTAATTTCTTTCCATATGGATTGCTATCCAGGAACCCTCAGTTCTTTTCTTTTTATTATACAAAGTACTTGAGCATTTCCTAGTTCCTGCCCCAAATTCAGCATCCAATCCCTCAAGATCCCCAGCAAAAGCAAGAGTTCTGTAGTTAATGTTACCCACTCTCTTTAGAGGGCAAGCAGGGTCAGAACTAGAAACATTTATCTATTGCAGTAATGTTGGCCCTGGATCTTTCAATTTCTTGCTCTTTTACTTCAACTTTGAAAGTGAATCTCCTAGTTGATCTTCAGGATCTAGAACCTGCTGTGGACTCTGTCAGGGGGATTTGGTGGCTGCAGCAGAAGTTTCCCTGGCTCAGGCCCAGGGTCTCAGTGTAACCACATAAATACTAGCTACCGAGGCACAGCAACTGTGTCATTTGTCCTGGTGTTACTGCATCCTGGGTAGACCTAGAAGCCTCTCAGTTGTCTCTGGAGCTGCAACTTTTCTTAATTGAGAAAAACAAGTTTCTCCGTGCTTATCTGACACAGCTGAATGCAAGAAGGTGCTAATGGACCAGCAAATGCCTCAAATGCATTCAACAAAACCACTTCCAAGAAGCTATGTGCAACTGAGATAAGAATATGAAAGACGTCTAGAAGCTGGAAGGAGGTCTTTGTACAGGTGGTGTGGGGAGAAATGAAGATAGACCTTGAAAGGCAGGTGTCTTTCAAAAATTTCCATTGCCTTCCATTCTGGGCTTTTCCTTCTCTATCTTACAGGCTTTCTGCAGAAGCAAAAATTACGTCTTAATTATGCAGGCAGCGGAGAGTAGGTGCCTGCTTTGAACATGAATCATTCATTTATTACAAATCAACATATATTGAGCTGTTGTAAGGACAAGGTACTGTGCTGGACCCTGTTACTTCTACAAGGATGAGTAAGCTCATCCCTAACCTGTAGGAGCTTACAGTCTAGCAGATAGAAAGCCAGCCAACTAGACTATACAGTGTATTGAAGTAGATGGGAAAATAGACTGCAAAGCACAGAGCAGGGAATACTTCTCACCAAGAAAATCAGGGAAACTTAACAGAAGTGATTGTTAAGCTGAACCTTAACGAGTAAGTACATGTCAGAATGCATACAGGCGTGAGAAGGACATTCAAGGAAGAACTGTGAAAATATGAAAGGGAGCAGCAGTTTTTGAAGGGCTGAGATGTTGGATATGAAGAAACACAGGTGTGCAGAAGGATCTTAGGAGATAAGTTTGGAAAGGTATTTTGGAACTTGATGAAGGTCTAGGGAGTTTAGGGTTTTTTCCTTTGAGTAATGGGGGAGTCATCCCCGCTGTTACACTGCGCGCCATGGGAACTGCGCACAGGAAATCACACTGGCTGCAGTGTGCGCTGGAGGGGTGCACCACAGGGCCAGAGAGCAGAGGCTCTCGTGCAGCAAGTTAAAGACATGAAGAGGATTCAAGTGTTACTGAGGATCTGAGCTGAAATTGTGGTTGTGGAGATAAAAAAAAAAGGGGGGGGGACGACTGAAAGCATATTGTTGTACCAAACTGATTGGGCTCAAGGATGTGGCAGAATATGGAAGGTAAGGGAGCATCCTTGCCCTGCCTAGAAAAGCCCTTAGTACTGGGAGTTGCGAGACTGGCCTTTCCTATACTGAAGGCATTTGAATGTGTCCCTAAAATCTGAGTTTGATAATTACCTTAGAGCTACTTTTAGTTCTTAGATCCATGTATAACTCAGTGCCTCTTATCCCCATTGCTTGTCCAATGTCCCATAGTCTTTACCAGGGGAAAAGAAGCTCCCTTAGAGGAACAGGCCACCAGTCTTTCCTTCCTAACACTGAGACCATTCATGTGATGTGTTAAATGATTACATATGTGCAATGCTTTATATGGTACAAAAGCAATTTCATACAGCTTGCCTAGAAGTGGGAGGAATGAAGAGTAGGGAAAGGGGAGACGGGAGGTCAGGGAGAAAGAGATAAGTTCCCTTTCTTAATGGACAGTGATCGTAGGCAAGAGGAAATATCCAATTTGAACCACCAGCCAAGCCTAAAACAACCTCCTGCCCAGCACCTGGCCTCCTTGGCTCTTGTCAGCTATTACTGGGAATTTTGGAAGCACGGTTTGGCTGGTATGCTCTTTGGAAAGCTCTGCCTGGGGTCAGGTCCCAGCCGTCATGCGAGCTGAAGTGGAGTCCATGGAAGGATAACACCCACAGTGGGAAATGCCAGCAGGGATTTGTGTCACAGTTGCTATCTATTTATTTATTTAAGAGTAAATAAAAGCAAGAGGCAGTACCCTCACAGACTCAGCCCACACAGCACATCGTCAGTTAGAAAGGTTGTCCTTAGAAAGGCTTGGGCGCCACGTGTACGCGGAGTTTAACTTGGAGGGCTCTGGGGGAAGCCAAGGCATTCTGGTGTGCAGAACCACACCCGCTCGGATCTTTGCATGGAAAGCCATTGTGGGGATGCGATGATCTGAATAGCGTTCTGCTGAGAATGATACATCATGCCATAGGCTGGTTTACCTGAAAACTCTCTTTGTTGAGTAAAATATCCTTGCTCCCCACCTTCCACGGTTCTTCTCTGGGCATCACCTCTGCAGATGGCCATCATTCTCATATTTACTGTGCCTAAGAATGGATTAGATATTCTGACTCTGTTTGCCTGGACTGGGGTCCAGAAACCTACATTTTCAATAAGCATCTTTGGTGAGTCTGCGCCCTCTTTGCAGCTCATGGTCCTTTATTTAGCAGCTGATGGGGGCTCTGCTGTGAGTTCCTCTTCTTTTGCCTCCTGTCTTTCCCTGAGACCAAGGACAGGGACACAGTCTTTCCCAAAGCTAGAAATCATATCTCAAAGTGTAGGTAAATTTCTGAGCTCCTTGAATCCCATATCCACTTGCAGCAGGAAATGAGAAAAGAAGGAAGGAGACCAAAGATTGGACATTTCAAATAAGGGTGATCATCATTTCTCCTGGGGGAATAGGATCCCCTTGGAGAAAGAAATTATGAATTACTAATAGTTCATATGGTAGAAATTGCAAATTCCAGGCAAAATAAATATGTTCTTCCATTTCTAGAGTTTGCAATTGGCTATAGTGTAGGAGGGTGCAGTATTAATGGGCAGCTAGCAAATAGAGCAGTGATGTTAAATTACATAATCAATTTAATGTTCTGGGTCAGTTAACAAAGAAATCTGTTCTCTCGCTGCCATGAATTTAGAGCTTTCAATATCCTATTCACAAGTCTTGTGTGTGTTTTTTTAACTTCTGGGAAAGATGTGGTATATCAAATTCTTCCATAAACATCTGTAACAGCTGTATAAGGGATCCCAGACTAGCTGACCTTTCTCCTTTTGCAGTCTGAGGGTGGAAATGAGAACATAATCACCCACGATGAGCTGGCTGAGCAAAGTTGGGCCAAGCCATCAAATGAAGCTGCTGACTTTCCACAGGATCGATGTCTCTTGCCTCCCAGTACACTTGAGGAGGGAGGCATGCAGAGTAATTGGCCACATGTTCTGTGTGGGTGTATGTATGCATGTATGTACAAGTGTGCATGTTCACATACACATGTCTGCAGAGTGGCAGGGGCAAAACAGATACAGAAACTTTTAACAGACATTACTTAGTTCTAGAGCTCAAGTTTTCTATTGGAAAGACTTCTGATTCGTTTGCTCTGACAGTGTTAAAATGCCATGTTTCTTTGTAAGTAGCAGTAGTGCATCGGCCTTCTCTCATGTGGGAACTGATTTGTAAGTGGTTATCTGAGGCCCTGTGTTAAGAAGGATTCTGAGGATGAATCACGTTTAGCCAGAAAGATTGATCGTTGCTGCATTCCATCACTCCAGAGGAGGCTCTGCGGGTGGGCTTTACATCCTTAGGTAAGGCTGTTCCTTTATGCCTAAAGCAAATGCCATGATTTAAGGACTGGAACTGGACAAGTTGAAGTCCTTGGGATGTAGTGCACACTCTGGTTTCCCTGTGCTAAATAACTAGATATTACTCAGCACATTCATTCATCAGCTGTTAATTGAGTGCCTACCAACCATCAGGCACTGTGCTGTGTGCTGGGGTGACCATGGAAAACAGGACAGCTGGAACTGAGAGCTAAGCCATAAGTGAAAGTACACAGACAACCAGTGAGATCACATCAGGTCCCTGCTTGGGTTAGAGCAGTGAAATCCACCCCAAGTAGGCATAGAGAGGAAAAATAATTGACAAATGACAAAATACATCTTTGAATGGAAGTTTGAATGTATATTTATTGATACAGACATGAATGCAAGCACTTGCAGTAGAGTCCACAGTGGGCATGGCTGGGACATCCTGAGACAGCCTGTCCAGTTTGAGCTCACATCCAGTAAGGTGACTGACTTAAAGCCCTTACCCATCGCCACTTATCATTCTGGAAGGCAGAGGGGCAGAAACGTCCATCTTGTGCTTTGACTGCATCTTCAATTCTGAAAGTTCTCCAAGTGAAGCGAGCTATGGTGGGACCAACGAGGAGAATGGTATAAAGATATCGCATTTAGCAGTGGAAGGGGGCGGGGGGAGAAACGTTTTCATGAGAGTAAAGGCTTTTGGAAAATAATTTGTTCCTACAATATGCTCGTTTGTTCAGAGCCTAATTCTTAGCTGTCCTGTTGGTGGCGGGTCAGAGAAGTGGCCCTGCTGTCTTTTCAGACCTTCTGATGCTGCAGGCAGAATTGATTCCTTACCCACATTGGTTTTCTACTTCCAAAGTTAGGGGAAAGACAAAAACCAAAGCCGCTTCCCTCTACTCTCCACCATGAGTTGGTGTCTACTCAGGGAACAGTCCTAATTAAATATTGGCTGAATCTCATAGATTTAATTATTGAATTCTGCTGCTAGAACCCACTTATTTAGCTTTTTCTTAAACCATGTCCTGATTTTTTTTTTTAAGTTTCCCCCTGCTTTGCATTATCTATGTGTCAGTTCTTTACTGATGCCTATTTTAAAGACGACTTTTATTTTGGATGCTTAAGTGCTTGCCAGTGGTTCTAGTGTCACACAGTTACAGGGATAGCTGCTCTATAGTGACTATTGCTATACATCAGGTGCTGTGCTAGGCAGGGTAAAAGTTTGTAACATCACCTGGGTCAGAAAATTTTTGCATAATTTAATTCAGTGTCCTGGAGGAGGAAATAGCCCATAAAATGTTTGAGCAATGTTATGATGTACTTTAAGGGTAACTCCTTATGTAGCTGACTGCCAGATAACCATCAGTCAAGAGTTGTGAAATAAAAGGTGCTTATTATGAATTGTCTGAATGAGCCACGGGTGTGTTATACACATTCTCTCCAAACTTCACAATTGTCCTATTGGTTGGTCTTTCAACCCATTTTACTGATGAAAAAGTCAGGTTTGGAAAGATTGCTCAGGAAAATGTAGCTAATGCATAGCTAAACTTGGTTGGATTCAAATTTACCTCCACCTGATTCTAAGACACTTTTCCAAATGCAGCGTTATCACTCTTGGTGGGCTGACAGCTTTTCTATTCTCAGTATATCGGGAGTCTTGTACTTTGCAAATGTGCAAAGGCCCACTTTGGGCTCTGTGGTTATTGTGGGTCTAGGGATAGCCTCCTGCTTCACATGTGTCATCAATGTACAGCAGGGGAAATGTGCAGAGCCACCTGGCCTTTGTGATGTCTGGGTTCTGAGAAGCCACAGACAAATGGGTACTCATCCCAAAACATGGGGTTGGAGACCTCTTCTCTCTTCCTCTGAGAAATACCTGTAGCTACAGTCTATTGAGTCAGGTACTCTATCCAGATCATGTCCTTGGACCCTGATAGAAGATAATATATACTATATTGCAAAGTAGATTCTCTTTCCATTTATATAGAGGAGGAAATTGAATTTCAGAGAATTAGGTTAATGTGCCCATGCGCACAAAGCTGCCCAACAGCACAGTCAAGCGCGCTTCTCAGTGCACCAGTAAAGGAAAGGAATGTAGTATTTTCTCCCTTTTTCCCGTTTAACAGCACTTTCTCCTTTCTGCCGTCCAAAGCCACCACAGTGAGGCCATCTCTTCAACAGGTAAAAGCCTTCCTTGAAGATTAGCTCGTGTGTAAATTTTCCAGGAGAGAATGTGACTCGCCCCTGACCTATCATCAGTTCGCTGTCTCTTGGGCTGCAGTGTAACCATCTCTGAAACGCGCTCTCCCTTCCCAGGAGAAAGGAGAGACATTTCCAGTTTCCATGCCTGTGGTTGCCTAATCAGGTGGCCACTGGGCTCTGTGTAATGTTCATTTTGGTCCATCAGGTTGTCACTCATGGCTTCTTGTGAACTTCGTTCAGGTGGTAGGGGTGGAGAGGTGGTTTCCTGGTGGGAAAGGGAGGCGTCAGCTCAAAGCTGAAAGATGGACAGGCAGCTTGATGTGAAGGCTGTGGCTGCTCTGTTGGCTGCACTGAGGCCTGTTAGCTCCCAGGCTGGTGCCTCCCCCAGGCTGAGTGCCTCCCCCAGGCTGAGCGCCTCCCCCAGGCTGAGCGCCTCCCCCAGGCTGGTGCCTCCCCCAGGCTGAGCGCCTCCCCCAGGCTGAGCGCCTCCCCCAGGCTGGTGCCTCCCCCAGGCTGAGCGCCTCCCCCAGGCTGGTGCCTCCCCCAGCTGAGTGCCTGCCCCAGGCTGAGTGCCTCCCCCAGGCTGGTGCCTCCCCCAGGCTGGTGCACACTCCGCGCTTCTGCCTGGGTTTGAATGACAGCCCTGGGCAAGTTTACAAATCTCAGTTTCCTTGCTAATAAAATGAGGCTCATAATAATACTTCTTTTAGAGGACTGTTGGCAAGAATAAATGACATAAAGCCTACAAACCATTTAGCCCAGTGCCTGGCACAAAGTAAATGCTTAATAGAGTAACCCTCTGGCCTGCAATTTGTCCAGGACTATCTCGGTTTCTGCCTATCACGGCATATCTTTTCACTGTCAGAGCATGGGTTAGACAATAAATTATATCGGTGTCCTACTATCAAATGCTAGCTATTGTTACTGTAAAATAGCATCCATTTCAAATGGAAGTGACCCAGAAGTTGGTGAGGGGAGCTGGATGCTGGCCAGTTCGGGGGACGTTTCTGTGACAGTTGTGTAGAGCTGCTGGGACGGTCAGTGACTATCCTGGGTTCTGAGGAGTTTACTCTCTCCCTTCTTTCTCACGTACTGGGTGGGCAAGAGTAGGCTTACAGTTGTTTGTGTGGAAAATGATACCATGGTTAGTTAATAATACAAGAATAAACTCTGTGTTTTGTGTACTCACAAGTGTAAACCTACTTTTGCACCCCTGTATCTGAAAGACCGCAGCTTGTGGAGGGAGGAAACGGGGGCCAAGGCCTAAGCAGCACGGAAAGGGCGGCACCTGCCCCGCTGCCCGGCGACCCGGCGGGCTGTGGCGGGAGCTCGGAGGCCGCAGCGTCCCCACCGACCCGCTCCCAGCCCGCCTCTGCTAGTTCTCGCCCTTCCTTAATAAATCTCCTATCCACAGTATATAATAGTAAATTTTAATCTCAGTTCTCATTTTCTGTTATCCTACCAGTTAACCTATTGGCTTTTTGCCTTTTAACTTGTACTGAAGTTAATCACTCGGCCTGAGCCTGTTTTTATCTGTCTCTCCAGGAGGGAAAAAAGGGCCCTTTCTCTGAAGACGAGCCACCTTTAAGCATTAGACCACCTAGATCTTCAAATATTTGCATAACCTTTAATTAAGGCCCTACCAAAGGGACTGCTTTGCTCTCAAGGGCTCAGCTACACTGTGGAATAATTAATTTACCCATGACATCAGCACCCTCAACTCTAGGAGCTGACTCCCGATGGAAACTGCTGCTGCCCTTCAGCCCAAACCCCTGGTCCCTGCCGCCCTCCACCCCGTCCCCTGTCCCTGCCGCCCTCCACCCCGTCCCCTGTCCCTGCCGCCCTGCTCACACCGCCCTTCCCTCCCTAGGGCTGGAACTGGAGGCCGTCCTCTTTGCTCTTGCCCCGCAGCAGCCCAAGTCCAGCACAGGCGACTTAGCTGAGAAGGCTGGCAGCCCCGTCCCAGGAACTGACCAAGTGGCTCCCTCTGGCTCATGAGATGCAGGAATACCAGGCTACAAGGGGCAGAGGACTCAAGGAGTCTTTTTGTTTTGTTTTTTGTGCATTTTTTTTGCCTACACAGTAGTTAAGAGTTCAGTCTCAGTCATAAGAAGACCACTTGGTTGCAAAGCCTGCTTCTACTATCAAGCACCTGTACGACTTTGGGCAAGGTGCTTACATTTTCTATGCTTTAGTTTTCTCAACTATAAGGTGGTGAAAATAATCCTAGTTACTGATATTTTAAAGGGTTATAAGTAATAATAGATATAAAGCACTTGGCACCTAGCACAGGGTGTTCTAAACACTGTAATTATTATTATCATATCATTGTCATGATTTTATGTTGGCGGTAGAGTCTCTTGGAGTACACTTATGGGAGTAATGTAATATATATGTTAGAGATATGTACTTGAGAATATAGAGATCACAATAATCTTTAAGCATTTAGCCAGCTGTGTGCTAAATAGAGTAAGCATATATACATTCCAGGTTCTGTTTTGCCACAGATTTTGAGTGAGTCATTAAATTTTGCTACCTTTCTTTCCCATCTATAATTATTAATATATTTGTTTAAATTTTAGAACAATTTGTGATATAGATATTAGATAATATCTGCATTCTCTTTTTTAAAAACATAGGAATGGGAGGTTTAAGAAGGCTAAATAATTTGTCCAAGGTTTCATAACCAATACATAGTAGGATTTGAGCTGAAGTGGTTTCTCTCTCAAGAGAGTGGTGTTGACAAGTCTATAGAATGTATACTAATATGGGAAAACAACAATAATTTAACATACCCTTACAAAGATTTTTTTCCCCCCAGCTTTCTTCCTTAAATTTAGGATACGTCTATAGTGAGTGTCAGGAAAGAAAAGCTTCCTGGGTTCATCTTAGACACAGACAAAGCAAGGCAGCAAGTTTCAATGACTTGCCCGGGTCCTAAAGGATGGGCCCCCTGCTGCAGTCACAGACCACAGAGACTGACTGTTGTTTGGAGCTCAATACATGTTTATGGAATGAATACAGAAATGAATTAACATTCTTTTACATCTTTTTTTATCTTTTGATCTTCATAGCAGACATTACCACATCAATTTGAGAAATGAGGGAACTGAGTCTTAAAGAAGGTGAAGGTCTTCCTCAAAGCCACCACAGTAATTAATGAAACAGGGCTCGAATCCATTCCAACTTGGTTATAACACTGCTCAGAGAGCCCCTTCTAAACCTTCTTGGTCCTGGACGTACAAACCAGCACACAGATGAACCCAGGGAGGAAGTCGTTCTTAGAACTGCTACTGAAGACAGTTTGCTCTCCCCTTTGGGGTCAGTCAACCCCCTCCTTTATGTTATTTCCTTTTTTTTTTCTGGATGACTGTTCACACCCACAGCAGGCAAGCCGATGTTCCCCAATAATGTCAGCAGAGGTCTGGTGCCTCCATTATGTTTAGTTAGGCAAGTTTCTTGTTCTGTGACAATCTGCAGAGAACACACATTATAAATCAGAAGCCCGTGGAAAGTTCGGGAATGAAAGAAATCTTTTGCAGACCTGAGGAGCTGAGAGCTCATTTTTGAATCCCTGCAGGAAACAAAACAAAACTAAACTAAACAGAACTGTGGCCTTAAAAAACACATTTCCTTCTCTCTCCGAGGAACTTGTCTGTACATTTGTTTGCCACTTAATATGTTTTCCTTTGCACTGGCTGAGTTCCAGGCGGATGGAGTCCTGTTCCCATCCATCCTCCAGGCTAAGAAAAACCTGAGATGGGAAGGGGCAAGGCAGACTTGGGGAGCTTGGGAATGAGGGACCTAACTGGGCTGGACAGTCAGCATAGGACAGTGATAAGCATGCGAATTTCAGTGTCACCCTACCTGGGTTCAAATCCTGCTTTCACTGACCGGCACTCAGAAAATTCTTTGAAGAAGACAATGGGTTTAGTTGGAAGCATCTGGACTCTTAACAGCTGTTAGAACCCTAAGTCTTGAGGTGCTATGGTGGTTGGAAAGGCTCGATGAAGAGATGAGCAGCTGGCACAATACTAACAAGAACTAACATTCATGGTGCACCCGTCTTGTTCCAAGCACTTGCTTAGCACCTCCCAGGTGTTCAATCATAGTACTTGACTCTCCCCATTTGCTAGAGTCTTAGGAGTCCTCCCCAAAGCCCCGGGTTCCCAGACTTGGGTTCCTCTTTACTCTTTGCCATCATATTTATTTTGACGTAATCTTGTCCTAACTACCTAATCTGGACCTATTAGCCTTAAGGTCAAGCAGCAAAAAGAGTTTATTTCTGGCGGGAAATAAAAACAGCTTGGAAAAGAGAAACTTTCAACCTAAAGAAAATTATGAGCCCTAGCTGGGTTAGAGCGTCAGCCCCTGGACTAAAAGGTCCCGGGTTTGATTCTGGACAAGGGTGTGTACCTCAGTTGCAGGCTCATTCCCCGCCCCTGTCAGGGTGTGTGCGGGAGGCAACCAATTGATGTGTCTCTCTCACATTGATGTTCCTCCCTCCCTCCCCCCACTTCCCTCTCTCTCTCTCTCTCTCCCCCCCTCTCTCCCCCTCCCTCCCTTCTTCCCCCCACCTCCCTCCCTCTCCCTCCCTCCCTCCCTCCCTCTCTCTCTCTCTCTCTCTCTCTCTCTCACCTCTCTCCCTCTGTCTCTCTTTCCTCTCCCACCTCTCTCTCCCCCACTTTCCTCTCTGTCTCCCTCCTTCCTCCCTCCCTTCTTCCTCCCTCCCTTCCACTCTCCCTGAAAAGCAATAAAAAGAATACCCTCTGGTGAGCATTACAAAAAAAAAAAAAAGGAAAAGAAAATTATGATCCCAATATGTTCAGGCCTTACCAGCTTATGGTGGAAGATGTTATCCCATAAATATAATACCAGAAGGTTCCTAACTTGAGGCCTGAACATAGTGATAGCTTATAAAGTGCCCACAGAGGCTCTATGTCTGCCACAGAAGCTTCCATGTGGTCACTTGCAGATGTGTTGCAGCCACCGCTTTGTCTCTGCCAGGCTCAGGTGGCATTCCTGCATGCAGATTCTGGCCAGTCACTTCAGTCCCTGGCCCTAATCTTACACAGTGCAGGGGCAGCCGGGGGCCCTCCGAGAAGCGAAGAGGACGGTTGCAACCTGTGAGTTCTGCTCTGTGTGGTAGAATGGCTCAGTCATGAAGTGTTTGAGCTCACTGAGTAAATGAGTTGAAACACACATAGGCAATTTCTTGCCCCAAAATACAAACACCATCCAAGGGATGCTACTGGGCTGAATTTGGATTCTATAATACCTGGAACAACTACTGGCCTTAGGTCCCTGCTGAATTAGAGTTAGCCTCAGTGAACCACACTTTTCTCTCGATGAAGGCTCCATCTGGGCTTTTAGGAGACCCTGGCAAAAATTGTCATATAATATGTCCTTCCTGTCCTTGGTCAGTGGTCTGCACAAGATTTAGACGTCTGAGTTTCAGTTAGAAAGTCAATATTTGGGTCCCTGTCTCACTCTGCCGGCGGTCCTTTAGCCCCCATCTCTAATGGAGATATTGGAAAGGTGGCAGGGAGAGGGCGTTGCATCGCTCCACCTGCAACTGTGATCCACCCGGGACACCCTGCTTCTACCACTGCTTAGATCTCCGCCTCCTTTGACGTGCCATTTCTTCCTAAGACCTATCTCAAAGCAGCTCAGGGAATAAGAAAACCAGAAAAGGAAGATACAGAATCCAAACAACATAGCCAATCACTGTGTGAATAAACAGAGGGCGTTGTCAGTCAGGATTTATTGCCAGCCTACTGAACTCTGGGAGAGTGTCAGTCTGTCTCTCTGTTAGATTGAGATTCTCTCTAGCACTATCACTCCACTTCCTTGACCTCAAACAACCCTCTGTGGAACATGGTTCATGCTAAATTGATGAAGGGAAGGGAGAACTAATGGCATTATAATTTCATGCCTTGAGCCCCTACCTAACATCCAGGGCTTAGACTAGATTTTCTACTGGAGAGCTTGGTCCTACAACGTGGTGCTGGATGTGTTGCAAGGAGTTTCAGTTGACAGAGGGCATCTGCTCCATGTAGATTTTCAAAACATGGATGGATCTGACAGGGACACAGTTGGAAGCACCCCCACGGGCTGCTTACTTCCAATTGTGGCTGTATTGCAGAGCTGGAATTACACAGGGAATAACTTGCACAGACCTAGTGCCCCCTTCCCTAATGATTTCAATCAGACAATATTATAGGCTGAATTGTGCCGTCAAAATTCATATGTTGAAGTTTCAACCCCCAGTACTTATGAATGTAACCATATTGGGAGATAGGGTCTTTAAAGATCTGATTGAGTTAAAAACGAGCCCGTTAGGGTGGGTCCTAATTCAGTATGACAGAGGGACATGTGAGGACAAAGTAGTGAGAAGGTGTAATCTCTAAGCCAAGGAGAAAGGCCTGGAACCCATTGTTCCATTATGGCCCTCAGACGAATCCAACCCTACTGACACCTTCATTGTGGACTTCCAGCCTCCAGAACTATGAGAAAATAAATGTTGATTAAGTTACCCATTCTGCAGTATTTTGTTATGGCAGCCCTGGAAAAGTAATACTATTTCAAGTCACCTCTAATTAACTAAACTAAACATAAACAGATTTCATAATTATAACCCCCCTCCCAAATTCCTTAGATATCAGGTCAAACCAGATTGCTCCCCAGCCATGGACACACCTACTATAACTCCTCTCTATAATAGAATTTCACAATCTTTTTAATTTCCTCCAGAAATAGCTATCCTGATCATGCATCATTACTAGAATTCTATTTCAGGACTCAATACAAAAAAAGCTGTCTCTCTCTCTTTTCCAGTTTGGGACACTCTGCCTTTCCTGTGGGCTCATTCTTGTATCCAAAGCAAGGAATATTTGTTAGTCATTCGTCTGCCCAATGAATCTACCTACTTCTTCTACCCTAAGGCCTAACGCCATGTACTCAGGTTCCTGAACCAGACAAATCCAGCCCTGACATTTACTTGTATGATCTTAGGGACACCCTTTAACCTTTCAAAACTTAAGTATTTTTATCTGCAAAAGGGCATGATAGTAGATCCTTCATTGGGCTCTGGTAAAATAATGCATGTAGAATGCTTGGCTTCATGCATGGCATGTGGTAGCCACTCAACAAATGATCAGGATGGATGGTGATCATCATTACTGTCATTATTATTGGGAGCTGCTGTTCTCTTCTGAAATTTTCTTTCTTTTGTTGAATGCCTCAGCACTCTTGTAGTACATAAAGCAATTTCCCTGATCTGGGATATTTTCTCATCATTTCTATTTATTATTAGCCTCCATACAGGCAAAATTGCTCTTCTCCATAGTACTCCAAATCTACAACCCTTGTAAAGCTGTTTTCCTGTCCCTTCAGAAAACAAAGTGGATGGGAGAAAACTTTTTGGAGGGAATGGGTGTTTGTCATAGACTGTGGTGATGGTTTCATGGATATATGCTTATCTTAAACTTATCAAGTTGTATACATTAAATATGTACAGCTTTTTGTATGTCAATCATACTTCAATAATTCCGTTAAGAAAGAAAGCATAGGGTAAAACAGAATGGATGTGGGATGAGCTTTTTCTTTTTGGCAATTGCCTTGAAAACAATGTTCTTTATTTTGATAAAGGATCAGAATCTCCAACAATAACTTGGGTCTCATATACCATACACTGGGGACAATACATTTATTAAAAACACTTCAGAAAGAGACTGCAATACAACAGCTTAAATATAGCATACGAGGATCTTTATTGTCAATTTCGTGGCTAACATGCATGGGTTTTTATCTGAGGAGGTGTGTGCTCTTCACAATCACAAAAACTCAGTGTTTGTTTTTTTTAAAAAAGGAAATTAAAACATTTTAAGAGCATGAACTATGTGCTATGCTATGTGCTATTTACTCTCATGCCAAGCTTTTAAGTTAATGATCTTATTTCCACTTTGTAGATGAGAAAATTGTGACTCAGAGAAGCTAAATAACTTAACCAAGATCATACAATGGTGTATTTAATTTTAGTTCATTTATTCTGGAATTTCTATGAGCACCATGAAATTTATCCTAACACAATTAAACAGTGATTATGTAGGTAGGGGGAAGGCAGAAACTCTGTTACACAAAAAGAACTTTCTCATTTAAAAAAAAATGGAAAATACATATAAACAAAATTGAAAAATATAAAAACTGCCTTAAGTCCTACCACATAGCAATTGTCACTTCTAGCATTGTCCTCAACTAAACAATAATTGTAATTTATGTAGGAAACCTTCAATTATTCATACTAATGCAAGGAGAGAAAGGGGTGGAGAATCTAAAAGTCATTTCTGTCTGCACTGTGCACTTTTGGGAGTAAAAAATTAACCTTTTTGATCATGTTCTGCATGGGCTAATTACAAAAATTACTTTTCCGTTCCCAACTGATCCCAGTTCAGGGCAGAGTCCCAGAAGCATTTTGATGACAGGGGATTAAACGTGTGCTGTGGCTAATCCAAGAAACGGAGACTCTACACATGGCTAATTAAGATCTGACTGCCGAACAAAAGCTCACACACTGTTGAAGTATGGGGCTCTCCGATGCTTTATCCTCAGAGCAATCTTGAAAGCAGATTCAATTTGTCAGGCATTCATTGGGAGACTGATTTGCTCTGCTGTGTGCTCAAATATCCAGGAAACAGCCCCTGAATGTAAGGGACACATAATCTAGTGAAGGAGACAGGTATGCATCCCACTAAATTTAATAATAGTTATGATAACTGTAGCTCATACTTCATGAACACTTTACTTGCCCTAGGCCCAGTCCTGTTCTCAGCCCCTTAGATGTATTAACTCATTTAGCCTTCATATAAAGAACAGTGTAATAAGGGGAACATACTATGCACTTAGAGGAGAAGGGACAGTGTATCCTGAATTGGGAGCTCAGGGAGCCTCAAGGACCGTTGTCACAGGTGGAAGCTCATAGGCTAAAGGGACCATCTTTCCAAACGTGATCTCATGAAACGGGTGCTGTGGGATGAAGTCCTCTGGCTGCATTTATTTGTTCTTCCTTTCAGTGTTGGTGACTCTCTGGCTCATAGTATGTCCCCTCTTGGAGTGGTGTCCCTAGTACCGCTCTCAGAGTAGACTCCCTGTTCCATGCCTCTGTGACCACATATGACATTGTGTCTCTGGACATAGCTGATTAGAACAGGTTTTGGCACTAAACCCAGCTGGGCCATTTAGACCCTTCCACAAAATTAAGGGGAAAGTCAGTCTCTCTGGTGGTGGGAATTGAGGATCATGAAGTTTTAGAACTGTGGGTAGCTAAGTTGACCATGGAAATAGGCCACTCGGATCTCTTGCGTAGGGAAGAGTAATTGACCCATGGCCTGAGCTTCTGGCTGTGTCCACAGCCCTGTTCAGTGTGGACGCCACACTTCCCACAAGCCAAGGGGTGAGCATGGGAGGCACAGGAAGGCAGGCCCATTTCTGTGAGATGGGCAATGTCTGCTCCAGGGCTCATCAGCATAGAGCTTTCCTGGAACCACATGGAGCATATCCCACATCCTTTCCTAGCCCCTCTCCTTCATAGCTCCAGACCTGCATCACCTGGCTCCCTCTCCTTATTTCCTTCTGGCCTTTCTCCCTAATAAATGTCTTGCACATCTGATACCATTTTGGCATCTGCTTCTCTGAGGAAGCAAATTAATGCTGGGTTTTTTTCTTCTTGTGGTCTTTCATCCTTAAAAAAGCTAGACTGAGTTTCATCACATGGTAACATTGGTGTTTCAAGGGGTTAAGCCCCAATGAGCGAGCACTTATCAAATGTCACATTTGCTGTTCCACAGTGACTATAGCAAGTCACATGGCCAAGCCTAGAGTCCATGTGGGAAGGGATTACACTAGGGAGTGGATACCCTTAGGTGTGATTTATTGGCCATTCTTAGTGTAACGATTTAATATAGCTACTAACAGGGAACCTGCATTTCCCATAAACTGCAATTTACAGAAAGTTGGTTTCATATACTCAGCCTGCCTTCGGGAAAAAAACAACAAAAAACAACTAAATCCAAAGAGATACCTGATAGTAACAGATGGTTCTGGAGTCTATTATAACCAGAAGAAACTTTTAGAAAAGAGACCTTATTTGTATATAATTGGCTCATTGAAATCCTCTCTCAGGTAGTTGGATTGGTATTTCTAAGTTTTCTCTAATCTTTGAGCACAAAATGGAACAAGGAAGACCAACTGAAGCTGTTGGAAATGCTGAGCTAAATGGTACATTTTGAATGTTGACTATGCCGTGTGGGCAACTCTGCATTCAGGATTATTCCACAAAAAATGGCAGGCAGAAGTTTAGCTGAATTCTATTACAGGAAGTGGAGGTGGGAGGATGGGGAGGCCCCTCTGTTATTGTTTGGTAGGAAATTAAGCACATCAAAGAATGTCCCCCTTTCAGGACCTTTTCTATGAATTACAGTTGTGGTCCCTCACTGCTTTCTCTTCATCTTCTTAAACTAGTTTTAGCATCCAGCATATTGCTTGAGAAATCAAAAGGGCACTGTTGTTTGGATTAATTGCTCCCTCTTCTCTAACAATATTGTCCTTCAAAGGGTGGGGAATTTCATGGAAATAAGTGAAATTTGCTGTCACAAGACTTAGAGGGAGTCTTAATTCTTTCACCCACCCTCTGGAACCCCACTGAAAGGTGCAAAGATGTGGGATCTCCAGTTGAATTATGTACTATGAATGTTGTGGTGACCACATAGAGTGTATTGTAGACTCAGAAGTACTCATCTTTGTTTTTAAATCATTTTCTTTGCCCAAAGTAAGGGGGGTAGGGGGAGAGAAAGGTTGAGAAATTAAGATCGATTGATTAACTCTGTGTTGAGTGGGAGCAGAATGACAATCCCTCCATTCTGAGTTTTTTTTTAAGAAAGTTGAGAAATGATATTCAGGTCTTGAAGCATCTGAATGACTCAAACTCATCCACACTCAGCTTAGAAGCTTATGAACAAGGTGCCTCGTCCATACTCTGGACAATCAGAACAAAGGGAACAGGTTAGAGAAGAGCGGCCCCTTCCCTTGCCCAGTTATACTGCTATACTCCCACTTTGGCCTCCAAGGTCAGTTTCTTAAAGCTCACATTATCAGAAATGCTCAGTGACGACTCCTTAGGCAACACAATACCTCAACATTTGCCTTGATTCTAGCCTCCAGGCATTACTTCATCTCAGGAAATGGTTTTTAATATTTGTTTGAGTTACATAACCACATATATCTGAGAAAATTAAAATTAATTTCTATCTAAGCTACATCAGCACCTAGTCAGATAGTGAATGAAGCCCTACCACCCACCCCATCACCCTTGTTATGTTTTTTTTTAATTGAAAGGGAAAAGTTCCTTTTCTTTTGACAAACTGAGTTAATAAGCTAAAGGTGTCAATAGGGGATGGGCAAGTCAGGGTCAACTCACAAACTCAAGCTCACCTCCTGGGCAGTCACAAAGGTTACCCAGCCATAAAAATCCCAAGGTATTTGCATATAAAGTTAATGAGGCTGTGGATCAGGTGAAGCTGCAGATCCCAGTGGATGACAAGCTACAAATTGGGTGAGCTGCCTCTGGCCTCCAGGTGAAGGAGAACAGGGCTCCTGTGAGAAGGTGCCAGCCGATACTAGCGTCTGATTATAATAATGCAGCGATGGAGTTCAGCCCAGAAAACCAGGCAGGCAGCCCCTGGCAAAGCTGCCTCTTTCCTCACCCCACATTTCCTCAAACCTTGCATCTGGGAGCCTTCACAATCTATCCCTATTTTGTGTGACATTTTTGCCTTCCTGTTGCCTCTAGGGCAGTCTGAAGCCCTTCTCTGTTCCTGACACTCTTTTCCCACTTCTCTCTGACCACTGTGCCAGCCCCTCGCCCTCTCAGGATAAGCGAGCACAGGGACTTCCACAGTATTCCACCCACAATGCTTTCATGCTGCTTCTCCACCTGAAACCTTTATAGTCTTCCTTAAGGAATACACTGATTTCAACTTTATGAATTATCTTCCTTTCGTCCTTCCTGTGTAGAGGGAACTACTCCCTCCTGTCACTGCCGCCATAGCATTTTCACCTGCAGGCATGCCTCAGTTATTGCGGAGCTCGTTCCGGACCACCGCAATAAAGCAAGTTGTAACCTTTTTGCTGGTGGAGGGTCTGACCTTCAATTTGTAAAAATGCAACGTCTGAGATATGCAATAAAGCAAAGTACAATAAAGTGAGGTATATCTGTACCTCCCCAATGTAGAGACTTAGGCTTATAATCAAAGTTATTCTAAGTAATGCTTTGTTACCTAAATCAGAAGTTCTTGAGGTCCAAATCTCTTTTACATGTACATTGCCATTTTCAGAGTCTCTCCACAACCCCCAAACTGATGTAGGTGGTCAGTCAAAGATGTGGAAACAGTGTGCAGGATCTGAAAGTTACATCCCACATTATCACCAAGGGAAGACAAGACAAAATCCAGGATATCAAACCTTGATGGTTAAATTTTATGTGTCAACTTGACAAGGCTATGGTGCCCAGTTGTTTAGTCAGACACTGGTCAAAATGTTATGAAGGTGTCTTATAGTTGTGATTAAAATCTGTAATCAATTGACTTTATAGATAATCATCTGTAATCAATTGACTTTAAGTAAAGGTGATTGCCCCTGAGTATGTCTGTGGGACTTATCCAACATCTACTCCAGCCTGATTTTTTAACCTCTTGGCCTGCCTTACCGATTTTGACACCAAAACCACATCATTAAATCTGGCCTTAGTTTCCAGCCTCCTGGTCAGATTTCAGACGTGTCAGCCCTCACAATCATGAGTAAATTCCTTGCAATGTCTTACTCATATTTATCTTCTCTTGTCTCTGTTTCTCTAATATGCACCTCAACTAAGTAGAAGGAGAGTAGAGGCCTAGTGATAGAGTCAAAGTGGGAATAAGAAACTAGAAAGCTAGGGAACGGGACTAGCAGAGAAGGTGGTTGGCAGCAACCTGTATAACTACCAGAGGTAAAACTGATGCACCTTTTTATGTGTCCAAGGTGTGTGTGAGTCAGCCAGGTTTATATTAGGGAGTCAACTCAGCAGTTCTTGAGACATAGTAGGAAATAGCTGTTGCTGAATGAACAAATGAATGCATTTCTGGAAGACTCGATCAATTCTTTCCTTTCCATCCCTTCACAACTTTATAGCTAGACATACCAGAAATAGGCATGTTGGGATGATTTTGGCTCCTGGGCAAAGTAATCACATCCAGACAAACTTTCTTTACTTCTTTCACAGCCATATTTGAACTGTGGAATGATAGAATGACACCGAGGGAAGGTGATAGAGTTTTACTTTTAGAAGTGTCTCATGTTAAGTAGGGTAGCTTTCTTAGCCCAAAGATGATGCAGGCAAGCAGATGATGGTTGCCCACGAGTGCCAGCTTCTTTAGCTTCCTATGGAAACCACCATGGAGGTTATCAAAGGCCTGGGGCTCTCCTTTGCTACACATACCATCCTTCTGGTAACATCTGCTCACTGGGCTAGGGATCAGTTATCTCCACGGAGGTGATATTGCTGCCAGTCCTCAAGGCAAAAGCCCTGCATGCTAGGCCAGCCTTGGACAACATCCCAGAAGTTTGGTTTTAGCATCTGGACTTCATTTAATCTCAGCTAAAGGGTTTTGCTCTTTCCCCTAGGGATATGCAGAATGCACACCCCAGAGGGAGTTGTGGCTTTAAAAGGTTTGGGCATAGTCATAGATGGCACAACTCTGCTGACTACTATGGGCCTATCATCAGGGTAGGTACAGGGGGAAGACCTCTCTTCTGCCCGGGGCTATATTCTGTTGTGGGCTGTGGCTCCCATATTATCCTTTGTACTTTTATTCAACAAACATGTTTTGAGTACCTTCTGTGTTCAAGGTATCATTCAGGGTGTGGAGCTACAGGGATGACTCATATGTATAACTTCTCCTGCAGCTAGCAGAAACACAAGTTACTACATTGCAAACACAGGGCAATAAGATTAAAAGATATAGAGCAATCCATAGGTATTTAGGTGGACAAAACGCTAAATAACTTCTAACAAGGGCAGATTTCCCCAAACCTGTTTAAGCATGGAATGCTTTTGCAGAGGAATACTATCCATGAATAAAGTTCTAAGAGTTCAAACTCTTTGAGAAATGCTGCAGTCAAGCCTTTGGATTTATTCTTTCCCTTGGGAGTTTGGTATTTATCAATACTTTCAGAGCTATATGCCTTGGAGCCCTAGATTTCCACAAGAAGTTAATTGGAGTTCTGGGGAAATATGGATTCTCGGGCCAAATAAATGTGGAATTAAGAAAAACTGCATGCTTACTCCGTTCCTTCCCCCCATTCAGGTTTCCAATAGATTTTAGGCATCCCAGCATTTTAAGATGTTAAGGGGTAACCTGTTAACATCTAGTAACTTGTTAACATGTTAGATGTTCTAAGATGTCCAACAGAAAAGAATTCGGATTAGGAAATACTTAAATAGGAGACTCAGGACAACCTCATGGAGACATATCATGAGCTTTAAGGGGACAAAAAGGATTGTTGTCAAGAATAAGGGATCTTTTCTTGGGCAAAGCCTCTTCTTGCCTATCATGCTCTCTGGCTACATAGTTCTTTTCAGAACTGACACTGCCTCTATATTTCTTTGTCATTTCTTTGAGTGAAGGGCCTTAAGGGTGAGAGCCCCTTTTCTCTCCACCCCAGCACTAGTATGCAATTCCATCTCTGAGGTCTCTTGGAGATGATTCCCAAGTTTTAGGAGAGGACGCCTGAGAATTTTTAGTGCTTTTGTCACTGCCAGTTGAATTCCCCAGCAGCAACATCTCAGGACTGCACAGTAAGAGTCCCACCTGAGCCTAGGAATGGTGTGTTTTAAGTGGAGCTTCATGGTTTTGCCAAATTAAATGGGGGAATGAGTGAGACTGCCCATAGTGTTCTTGAGCATGAAACTACAAAGACAATCGTGATGAGTCTGACAGGTTGAAAGTTATCTAGTAGAGAAGGCAAGAGAGAGGAGGGGGTCATATATGCTGAATTATTGTAATGCAGGTGGTGAGTTGTTTTTCTTACTGGGAAATAAAAACAGAGGCAGGGAGGAAAGTAGTGAAAGAGTGAAAGGGAAGGAGATGATCACAAATGTGACTTCCTCATCTGCCTACCTGTTTCAGGGCTGGGCAATCTGAGTTCCTGAGTTTGGGACATCTATCTTCTCACCGCCTTTCCTCCTGCATACCTTTACTCTGATCTCTATGCGTACGTACGCACCTCACTTATAATCTGGCTTTAACCTAAAATTCTAGGAAATTCCCAATGTTAAGAACATTTTATAATTATATCCCACCTTTTGTTATCGGACTCACTTCTCTCTGCCTTTCAACAGGAGATTTGGCCCTTGCACCACAAAGCCAGGATTCCAAAAGAAACCACCTGGCCAACTCCCATTTCTGATAACAGTAGAAATAATTCAATACTTTTAGGGTTTTTTAAAGACAATTTAGTAAGAATTCAATTATTTCTAGTATATGGTTTACTTCTAATCAGGCTTCCCTAACTTCTTGCCTCCCCAGAGTCTCCTCTAACGCCCGTCCAGATTCATAAACGTCTTTGGCGACAGCCCAGCGATGATGCTGAGAGGGACGGGCCGGGCCCACTTCATGGTTTTCTCTCTCCTCATTCGTTGATGATGTCCTGGTCCAGCATGTGTTTTGTCCCTGTGGATGCCCATAGTTTGCTTCAGATTAGTGACTGGTCAGGTTGCAGTTGTTCATTCAGAGCTGACCCAGCCCCATGATGTCGGGAATCTTTAGCAAATTGCAGTCATGTCTTTCAGCCTCCAGCTTGGGTAGTCTCCTGGCGTGGAGTCTTCTCCCCTGGCCCAGCCAAGCAGTTCCACAGGCAGGCCCAAGGCTCTCTTTCAACAACGTTCTGTGCTCCCAGGTACAGTGGGCCTCCATTAACAGGAGAGAAATACGAGATAGTGATCTTAGGCTCCCCTGATGCCAAGATTTGCCTGTCACCATCTTTACTGATCTCTATCATGACTAGGGCTGTGGTATGGGAAATATTTGCCAACTTCATCTCTTAAAAAATATAAGTAAACAAAAGCAACAGAACTCAAAATGTTTCATAAGGGAGGCAGGACACCAATCTCCCTGCTCTAGAAGCACCCAATCTTCTGGCATATTCTCTGCTATTTTCCTCAGTCCCTTCTGTTTATACAGAAAAGGGGTGGTGGGCAAGACACACTCGTGTAGAACTTCTTCCTTTCTTCTTATACTCTGTGCACGTCTACCCTGCAGCTTAGAGGATTCATTAGCTCATCTGAGGGAAAAAAAAAGATCTTTCCTGTTGGTATCGCTGAGCACACCATGTTGATGCCTTTTGAATTTAGAAGCTTAAAATGTGACTTCTGGGGGGGGGGGGGCTGTCGGGGGGAGACTGTCTCTACTGCAAAGATGTCCCTTTGTTTATTGGCCGAGTGGGTAGGAGTCTGAAGCTATGGTGAATCAGGCTAAGTCCGCATGGCCCTGCATTTTGAAATATTATTTTGCGTCATGTGTAACTATGTAACTCAGAGATCCTAATTTCTCCAGCCTTCAGAGGACACTGTCCTTTTAATTACATAAGTAATGAAGAACCAAGTCATGTGGCTGCAGCATTTATCATGTTTCCATCCCTATGTATTTATAAGCATTTGCCAGGGAATTCTTTCATTTTTTCACAAACACTGTTTCATCTCCAACAACCTCTTACTCTGGACTGCTATCATTGTCTTGAAGGTTCCTTCTGCCATCTGCCCCAAATGCTGACACAGTTTAAACAGTTCCTTCTTTTATTTCCCCAAAATATATCTAAGACCAGTTGATAATATTTTACAACACGGAATTACAAAGCAGAAAAAAACATTTTTTTCCTGGGATACCACATGTCACTGCACCTACAATGCCCAAGCCACACTCTTCCTCACAGTTATTTCAACGGTCATGCCTTTCTTTAGTCTCTACCATATACTACACTGCAGAGGCCAGTCTCCACTCTACCCAACAAGCTGAACCAGAAATGTGTAAGGGCTCAAATGTGGTAGACATTTATTTCCCACTGACATAATATTCCAAGTGAATTTTTACAGTTGAGCTCTTCCTTGAGTCAGGGACCCAGACTCTCCTACCTTGAGACTCCACCATCTTCACCCTCTGTGGCTTCCAAGGATACTGTGCTCACCTGCACCGAGCCAGGGGAAAGGAATGGAACACAGAGGCTCAGATTTAGGACTTCTTTATGTGTGAGTCCCAGAATAGGATTTTCTTTCACCTTCCACAGTCTAGAAATCAGTCCCATGGCCACACCTACCTGCAGGGGAATCTGAGAGACAGCCTAAGTCTATGCCAAGGAGGAAAAGGAAGTAGGCTTGGTAGGCAAGCAACCGGTTTAAAGGGAAAAACACAGCTGAGGTTATAGCCAATAGGCAGTTATTTAGGCAACACAATAGTTTACTGAGATAACAACTCTCCTTGCTAATGGAGGCAGCCTTCTGTAAGTTTCCAGTCATCATGCATTTGGAAGAGGAGCTTGACTTGACCCTTGATAACCTGAAAGCCCAACAGAGTACCAACCAGTTCAACAACCATCTGCCTCCAAAGGTGAATTTTGCTCTTTTCTCTAGAATAATAGACATATATTGGCATCCAGTTACAGATGACTCTATAATCAAATGCATGGGTAAGTTTAACTTTTCACTATTTATAATTAGAGGGCAATGCCTTCTATTCTGTGGCTGAAAGAAGTTTTTCATTGACTTTGTAAATAAGTCTTTTAAGACTACCAATGTAGGTTTTTGAAACTGGAATGCAAGAATAAAGCTGAGACAAGGTCATAATGCTCTCCAACTAGGGAGCAACTTCAAGACGTTTATATGAGCGTGGAACATACAGTTAGCACAATCATTTATAATGAGAAAATCATCACATAACTGATGTGCACATTACAACTTAGATGACTAAATTCAATTTGCTACAACAAACACATTCTAACAAATGCAATTTCCTCGAACAACATAGAGAGTAAATACAATATCCAATAACAAATATATATAAAGCATTTTTGCAGTAATTGTAGCCTCAAGGTTAAGGATTATATTCTATAGGAAAGAACAATAGAACATGTACTTAAAGAACAGAATGTCATAGAAGAGGCTCTGGTCATTCCTGGCAAACAGCTGCCTACTAACTCAGTCTCATATTGTCAGGATATAGGGGTTGCTTATATGGGCTTTTATCAGTATATTTAACACTCAGAGCTTTGCATTCTCAACGGTACTTGATCTATCCATCATCTCATCTTCTAAAGATTTCTCGCTAACTGTAATTTTGACTTGTGGTCAATAGTTTCAAGGCAAATTGTTTTTTATTGCTGAATACAAAATTGTGGAGTTATAATTTTCTATTTCCATATTTCCTTTTTAGAAAAGATCTCTCAGATATAGCCACTCCAGTTACTGAACAACATACTAGAGACTTGTTGAAAAGCCAGTTAGGCCATTTATTTATTTTTGTTCTGTGCCTACCTTTACTCTATATTAACCCCACTCTAAGTGTGTGTGTACATGCATGTGTGAATGAGTATTTGTGTGTTTGTGTATGAATGAATGTGTGTGACTAATCAAGTAATCGATTCTTCATTGCAAACAGCAAAAATTGAGTTTGGGTAGCTTAAGCAGTAAAGCATTTGTGGGGAGATGTTATCTGGCTCACAAACAGATGGAAAGCCTGGAGAACCAAACTTACAAATAGGAAAGAATTAAGGGAGGCGGGTTGCCAGGACTGTAGCCAAATCATACCATAAGGAGAGCTTGGTTAAGACACCACCGTCACTACTGGTATTTCTGCTCCTCTCAGCACCTCCTGCTTGATTTAGTGGATTATCAATCTACACTCAAGCCTTCTGGTTTCAGAAAGAGGCAGTGTCTGTGTTTTTTGACTCTCGGGGGCTGGAAGGCAAGTCCCTACTTCTGTGCAAGACTCACATGATAGTGGATTCTCCAGACCTAGGCGGTGGCTCACAGGAGAGCTAACCAAAGCGAAGGCAGTGTGAGCCCACCGTAATGAATTGTATTGAGGAATTTGACTCCATTTTTTGATATATGGCCCCTGACAGCTTTTAAGCCTCATTTTCCCTCTGCTCCCTGTGCCTCACATCTGGCCAAGCAGGTAGAAATCCTGGGCGCTGCTTCCTTTGGTGCCAGCAGGAGATTCATCCTATAAGGCTTCTGCCGTGTGGTAGCTCTCATGCAGCCCCACCTCCTCACCACCGCAAAACCCCGGGCCAGTCTTCTTTCCTGGCTCTCAAGCCAGTGCAGACCTGTGGGGGAGGACTGTCCTGTTCTCCCAGAGACCTCAGCTGTGCAAGTAATAGCCCTTTCATACGCTCTTGCTGTGCGTGTGGTATCATCAGTCATGATATCTGAACCAAACCTGGTGAGAGTCCATCTGCCTCTATAGGTGACCATATATGGACTTAAAAAAAAAAAAAGGCAAATAAAAAAGTGACCACCCGTATCCTGATGAATTTTTCACAGGATTCCTTTATGTAGTGAGCACCTTTAGTGGATTCAAAACAGGGTTTATAATTCAAACAAACTCCCCAGAACTTACCCTGTCTCCTAATGGAAACAGAGACAACTCCAATATATTTTTAAAAGATGAAAATATTCCAAAGTCTGGAGCGTGAGAGCCGTTGAGCTGCCTGCCGGTGCCTGATGGTTACATGAGGGAGCTTGAGCCTATTTGGGGCTATGAACAAAGGGGGCATTTTCCCCGAGTGAACAGGAATGAGCTCTTTCATGTGGGCTTTGATTTAATGTGTATTCTGAGGAAGTTGATTTATTAGGGCATGTGCAGATGGAAGGGGCCTGAAGGGAACATCTAGGCTACCCATTCTTCCCTCAGCCCCCCTTCTAGCATCCGTGACCAAGGGGCTGATCACATTCTGCTAGAATACCTTAGTGAAGTTCGCCCTTCCTTGGAGAAATCTGATTTCTAGGAAATCCTCCTGCCCCGAGCTTCACCTAGTCTTACTTACCATGGCCACCTAGAGCCACCTGATGCATCTTCCTTCTACTCAGAAGCCCTGCTTCGATTTGCTCAGTCTTATCGGCTCACCTACACCCTCGCTTTTACCCAGAAATATCAACTGAAGACTGTAGAGACGTGTCTACATCCATGCTCCCCACTTGTGCACAAGAAAATATGGAAGACCAATGGCTAAGTTCATTTTCGCAGTGCCAAGCTGCCCACGTGTGCTCTTTAGCTTTCGTGATTGTGACGAGGGAAGGCCCTTTCTATACTGTTCACAACTGACAGTGTGATTTATGGTCAAGCTCCAATAGGCATGTTAAGTATACTGTGTGCTGCCTTTGATGGCAGGGAAGCCTGTTTACTTGCTCCTGCTATAATAATACAGCCTCTTTTCTTAGTCTGTGCTGACAGAAGCAGGCCGAATGCACTTTGGGTTCTAAAGCACCCTATGCGCAGCCCCATTGCCAAATAATCTTTATTTACTACAGTGCTGGGTTCGCAGGCTATTGCTCTGCATCTGTGAAGACAGGCACTGGTGTATGCAACGGCCCCCCTGGCTGAGACAGGACAGGGCAATCTTGGGGCAGCCTGGTCCCTGGCTATCTTCTGAGGATAGGTTGGGAAATAGCCTGGTAGGTTAACCAAAATTTCTTCCACTACATTAAAACATGGAGCTGACACCAAATTGAACCACAGAGACCAGGTAGACTTTGGGTCCCCCTAGAAGGGTTTTCACAGGTCAAAGGCTCCTAGTTTTATTACAGACCCTATCTTAATGTAAGAACCTGCTAACTACCACAGGTGCACTGCTGAATAAAACGTTGTTTTCTAAGAACAAACCATAGTTTGTTATTTCCTTAAATTTGATTTCTCTAAGGATACATTCTGGAAGCTTTACAGAAAATTCATCTTACAGGAACCTTTTATTCTATATACGTTCCCAGTGATCTGGTTAGGGAGAGGGAGAGCTTAATGAGAAAAGTCCTAAGAAATATTATTTGGAGCTGAAATCCATTCCCGAAACCCAGGAGCAAAAAAGACAATTTATGAAGTACCATCTGGATGCAAACTGGGAAAAAGCCTGGAGGTACACTGGCCTGTTGGAGATGTGGTGGGAGCGTGGAGGAGAGATTGAGAACTTTACGAAGTGCGGGTGGAATGGGAGGCAGCAGAGAGAGAGAGAGAGAGAGGGAGGGATCCTGTATCCGGGCTGCATGCCCTGTGAGTCTTCTAGCTGTAAGGACCGATGCCACGTTCCTGCCTTTAAAATGTTGTCTTCACTTACTTCTTCCCGTAGATTTTATCTCATAATATTGTCCATTCTTCAAGGCTCACAGTAATGCTGGGATAGAGGGGATTTGTGCACCAGATAGTTACTTTCAATTCAGAGATTTAAATCTCAGAGTTTGATGTTTGGTTTGACAAGATAAACCTTTCTAACCCCATATTACATGTCCCCTGTACCATATTATGTAAAAAGTTCCTTTACTTAAATGCTGTATTTAATTTTTTTTGTTTTGTTAATCCTCACACAAGGATATTTTTTCCATTGATTTTGAGAGAGTGCGGAAGGGAGGGAGGGATAGAACCTGCAACCCAGGCATGTGCCCTTGACCAGGAATCCAACCCGTGACCCTTTGTGGGCTGGTGCTCTAACCACTGAGCTACACCTGCCAGGGCTTAATTCACTTTTGAATCCTTAGCCAAACAATAATGTCTGGTAAATGGAACCCACTCAGTTGATATCTATTGTCAGAGTCTCTGCAATTTTTGAAACACATCTTCAAGATGCTCTTTAGAGTAAATACTCTGAGGTTTTTATTTTGTAACTTTGTTTACAAAAATTATTTTTAATTATAGTTGACATACAATATATTAGTTTCAACTGTACAACATAGTGTTTCAACATTTATATACATTACAAAGTGATCACTACAGTAAGTCCAGTAAGGGTTTTGTTTCCTTATCCTAGTAAATTGTACAGAGTTTTTATTTTGAGTTGTGTGTGTGTGCACTGTCCTGATGGCTATCCTCTCCAGAGAACTTGTTCCTCTGGGATCATATTTAATGAAGATATTCCATATTGAAGTGAGGTAGGTGGGGCATTAAAGTGAAAGGGAGGGAGATGATGCATTTATTCTGGATTATACTGGAAGTGTTAGATGGCTAAGTATTAAAAGCATCCAAATTAAATCCTTAGCAATCGGAACACTTGTTTTACTAGATTTTGCCAACTGCCAATCATGGTGGACTAAGCTAACCTGTTCCTCTTTCTGAAACTATTAAGGTAAATAATTAACAATAAAACTTCCTGTTATAAAGGCATTGTGGTGTGACCATGTCCTTTATTCAGCGTCTTTTTTTATTTTTTAACTTATCTTTATTGTTGAGAGTATTACAGGTGTCCCATTTTTTCCCAATTGACTCCCTCCACTTCGCTCCCACCCCCTCCCCTGGCCTTCACCACGTTATTAACTATGTCCATGGGTTATGCATATATGAATATAACTTCTTTGGTTAATCTCTTCCCACCCTCCACCCCCCTTCCCTCTTTCCTCTGAAATATGATCGTCTGTTGCATGTGGATCTATTTAGCTCATCAGATTCTTTCATTCATTAGCTTCTTAAAGAAGAGCCTTCAACTTTTCCTGTAGTGCTGGTCTGGTGGTGATGAACTTCTTTAGCTTTTTCTTATCTGTGAAGCTCCTTATCTGACCTTCAGTTCTAAATGATAGCTTTGCTGGGTAGAGCAATCTTGGTTGTAGTTCCATGTTTTTCATCACTTTGAATATTTCTTGCCACTCCCTTCTCGCCTGCAAGGTTTCTGTTGAGAAATCAGCTGACAGTGGTATGAGTGCTCCCTTGTAGGTAATTGACTGCTTTTCTCTTGCTGCTTTGAAGATTCTCTCTTTGTCTTTAACCTTTGGCATTTTAATTATGATGTGTCTTGCTGTGGGCCTCTTTGGGTTCCTCTTGTTTGGGACCCTCTGTGTTTCCTGGACTTGTAAGTCGATTTCCTTCCCCAGGTAGGGGAAGTTTTCTGTTGTAGTTGATCCTTGTTTGCTGTTGGGGTCACTGGGAGGAACTGACCCCCAGGCCAATCGGCTGTGAGGACCAGCTGCAACTACAGCCAGAGAGCTGCTGTGCTGGAGACACCCCTATGGAGCAGGATTTACTTCAGTGGAGCGTTGGTGTTCACCAAGTGCGCCCCTTGAGTGTCACTCGTGGATGTGGTAGGGTTGTAATCCAGCATGATTGAGTCTGACCACCAGGTGCACTGTCTCTGGGGCCTCCCTGGAGGTATAAAGTCAGCCTCTGCCTGTGTCCTGCCCTGGGCCACCCAGCATGAGCTACTCAGCAAACCGTAGTTGGCTGCTACTTGTGCTGGGCGTGGAGGTGTCCAGGAGAGGCCAAGCTATGAGCCAATGCAGCTGCCGCTAGTGCCAGGCCTGGGGCCACTTATCGAGCCATATGGGGCCCGCTGCTGCTTGTTTGAGAGATTTTAGGAGAGTCCTAAGCATGAGGCTCAAGAGGCCACTTGCACAGAAAAGCCCCTGGAAATGGCCTGGATGAGCTGCAGGTGGGGAGGGCGGGGCCTCCGGTAATGACGGGGCGGGGCCAAAGGTGTGAGTCAGGTGCTGGCGATTCAAACATGGTGCCTGCCTGCCGGCTGTGTGCGGGGAGGACTCACCGAAGGAGCCATGGCCTGTGCCCGGGAGGAAGCTGCCCCTCCGCCTCTCGCCCGGATTCCAGGCAGGTTAGTTCCTCCCCGAGTGTCCCGGGTCCTTTCCAGCCGCTGCCCGGCGCTGGGCTCAGAGGGAGCGTCCGAGTGAGTCCGTGCCGGGCCCTTTAGAGGAGCTGCTGGGGCCCCGCAGCCTCCGTGACCCTCAGGGACAGTCCCCGCTGGTTCCACAGCTGCAGGTGTGGAGCTGTCTCTTCCCGGCCCTGCCCTGGGCAGGGGGCCTGCTGTGGGGCTGGGACCCCTCACTCCTTCGGGAAAACTCCGCTGCTGAGACTCCCTCCCGGGTTTAACCCGCGGCCCCTGGGGTGGGCTTGCGGCATGTCTCTGGTTCAGCCCCGACCCGCCCTCGTCTCCTCCCCGCCTGCCGGTCACAGGTGCTTCCTCAGCTCCCTGGCTGTGGGGCTTCTGTGCAGCCAGGTCTCAGGAGGCTCTGAGTGACGGTGGGTCTGTATTTTAGTTGCGATTTTGATGTGGTTGCGGGAGGCGGCGGGTGCAGCTGTGACCGACGCACTATCCTGTTTCTCCTCCTCAGCGTCTTTTTTCCTGTGACTTATTTTAAACGGGAAGTTCATACTTCTTAATCACCTTCTCCTTTTCTGCCCAATCGGCCACCCCTCTTCCCGCTGACAACCATCAGTTTGTATCTGTGAGTTTGTGATTCATTTCAATTGTTCTTTGATTTTGTTTTTTGGATTCCACATAGAAGTGAAATCATATGGTATTTGTCTTTCTTGCTATGACATATTTAACTTAATGCTCTCCAGGTGCATCCATGTTGTTGCAAATTGCAAGATTTCATTCTTTTTTATGGCTGAATAATATTCCATTGTATGTATATAGCACATTTCTTTATCCAGCCCTTTACCCATAGATACCTATGTTGCTTCCATATCTTGGCTAGTGTAAATAATGCTGCAACGAACATATTTACAGCATGTAAATGTGTCTTTTCAAATTATTGTTTTTGTTTTCTTCAAATAAATACCTAGATCATACGGTAGTTCTATTTTTCAATTTTTGGAGGCATCTCCATACTATTTTCCACAGTACCTGCCCTATAGTTTACGCCCCCACCAAGAGTGCACATCTTCCTTTTCTCCACACCCTCCCCAACACTTACTTGTCTTTTTGATAATATCCCTTCCGATAGGTGTGAGGTGATACCTCATTTTGGTGTTAAATTTGCATTTTTCTGATGACTAGTGATGTTGAGCATCTTTTCATGTGTTTGTTGGCCATCTGCATGTCTTTTTTTGGAAAAAATGTAAGGTCCTCTGCTCATTTTTAAGTTGGATTTTTTTTCTTATTTGGTGTTAAGGTGTATGAGTTCTTATATATTTTGGATGTTATCTTCCTAACCTATACACAGTTCAAACCCAAGACTAATGGTCTAATCCAGAGTAAAAGTCCTTAAGTCCCATCCAACTCTTTTATCTCCAGTTCCTAGTAGGAAAGAAAAGTATTGATAATAAAAGAACTAGAGAAAGCAGAATAATTTTGCTTTCATGAAAATTTAACAACAGATCTTTCCGCACCATATTTTAGTAACGTTGAATAGCTCAAGAGGTTATGAGTGAGTGGTCCTCACCCACACACATTCTATGGAACTGTGCGTCATTCCCAGGACCCCCCTGGTCTAACAGTGGGCTGGATCCTGTGCATTGACAGTGATATAACCAATTGAACAACTGACCACAGTTGTGTTTTTAAAAATATTTTCTATTAATTTTTACTCTTACCCGATAATTATGCCTTTTCCAGCTTCCTAGAAGGGTAAGAAGTCTGTAGACTCTCTAGTAATTTACTCCAGTGATAGTTATCATCAGCTGGACATCCTCCACATCTTGACTTTAATATTTGTAAGCTGAATTTTATGCACAGTTCTTTTTCCCTCCATTCTCAGTAGTGATGCCTAATAGATGTTCACCATCCCAAGCATGACAATCTTTCATATTTTGAAGGCCAATTAATTTTACACATGTGTATATGCATAGGTAATAGTTGTTAATAAAACTTTATTGATATTTAACATAGCAAAATACACAAAAGGAAAGATACAGCTTAGTGATTTATCAAAAAACAAACACCTGTGGAACCACTTCTAGGTCAAGAAACAAAACACTGCTATACCTGGGACGTTTGGCTCGTGCTCTCCTAATCACTACCTATCTTCCTCTTTCATGAGGAAACCACTTGAGAATCTTATAGTATGTATGATTTGCATATGGCGTTTTTGGCTCAATATTATGTTGGTTATTTACTGTTTTCCATTGTGTTGCTATACCAAAATGTATTTGTCTATTCTACTGTTGATGGGCATTATTTAGAATTTTTGGCTCTATGATTAATGTTGCAATAGAGTGTGTTTTATTATGTCTCTTGTTCACACACACACACACATTTCTTTTCAAAGAGCCAGCTCATTTCAATAATTTTTTTCTATTAACTTTTTTATTCTCCATATTTATTTTCACTCTGATTTTTATTATTTTACTGACTTTTGGCTTTGTTATTTAAGGACCTTTGTTAAGGGTCCTTAAGGTTTAATGCTAGATTAGTTATTTGGAATTATCCTTGTCTCTTGAGATAGGCCTATATTTCTTTCAACTTCCTTCTTAGTGCCACTTTTGCTGCATTCCAAAAAATTTGGTATGACAGATTTTTCATTTTCATTTCTATGTATCTTTTGATTTCTTCTTTGACCCCAATAGTTGTTCAGTAGCATGTTGTTTAAACTTCACATATTTGTGATTTTTTAAAGATTTCTTCCTGTAGTTGATTTCTAGTTTTATACCATTGTGGTCAGAAAATATGCTTGGTAGGATTTCAATCTTCATAAATTATTGAGACTTGTGTTGTGTCCCAACATGTGGTTTATCCTTGAGAATGTCCCATGTGCACTTGAGAAGAATGTGTATTCTGTGTATTGGAATAGAAAGTTCTATAAATACCTATTAACTCTGTCTAATCCATTGTGTAGTTTAAGACCAGTGTTTCCTTGTTGAATTTCTGGGTGGGTGTTCTCTCCATTGGTGTAAGTGGAGTATTACTGTCAGTTTCACCTTTTAGTTCTGTTAGTAGCTGATTTATTTTGGTGCTCTTAGGTTGGGTGCACATCTGTTAATAAACATAATGTCATTTATCCCCTTTATCATGATAAAATATCCATCTTTGTTATTTTTATTTTTGGTCTTGAAATCTATTTTGTCTGATACAAGTATGGCTATACCGGCATTTCCCTGGATGCCATTTGCATGGAATCTCATCTTCTACACCTTCACTTTGACATTGTCTTTGGAGCTCATACGGGTCTCCTGATGACAGCATATAGTTGGTCGTGCGTTTTTTCCCTTTCAATTTTATTTTGTTCTGGTTTCAGGTGTATAGCTTAGTGGTGAGACAATCATACGCTTTACATAGTGTCTCCCTCAATATTTCCAGTACTCCAGTTGGCGCCTTACATAGTTATTGTAGCATTTTGACTGTACTTCTTATGCCCTATTTACTTCCCTGTGACTATTTTGTGTTTTTGCTTCTCAGTGCCTTCACCTCTTTTACCAGGTCCACCAACCTCCCTCCCCTCTGGGTCTATGACTGTGTTTCAATTTTGTGTGTTTATTTTTGGTCCATCGGGCTACTTTGTGCCTTTTAAACTATTTATTTATTTGAGAGAGAGAGAAAGGGAGGGAGAAGAACACTGATTGGTTGTTACACCTACTTATGTATTCATTGGTTGATTCACTCGATTCCCCTGGAGCGAGTCAGTCTACTGCTCAAATATATGTGTCCTGACGGGGACCACACCTGAAACCTTGGTGTTTTGGGAAGGGTGCTCTAATCAAATGAGCTACGAGGCCAGGGCTGTGCCTTTTGATTAACGAGTTCAGTCCATTTATATTTAGGGTGATTATCAATATATGAGGACTTACTACAGTCATTTTATCTTTTGTTTCCTGGTTGCTCTGTATCTTTAGTTTCTTATCCCTTGTGTTTCTGTCCCCCCGCTTAGTTTGGTGGTTTTCTGGGATATTTTTTCTATTTCTTCTTTTTTTATATGTTCCAAGTCTCAGCTCTGGATATTTTTATTGTGGTTACCATGGTGTTTGTGTAAAATGTCTCAAAATTGTCTTTTTTTGGATAGCATCTTATTTTCATTCACCTATACTAGTTCAGTCCTTTCCTCCTCCCCTTTTATGTTGTGCACTTATTACCAAATTGCGGTACCTATTTTCATGCTTTTTCAGCTTTACCTTTGTTATAATTATGTTTCATACCCTGTTCTGTTTAATACCCTGTTCTGAAATAGAGTTGAAATTTCCTGCTTCAGTCTGTCTGTTATCTTACTCAAACTTTTGTATACATTGTCTTTTTGTGTCTGGTAGTAGAGCTCCTTTGAACAGGTCCTGTGGTAGTAAGTTCACTCAGCTTTGGTTTGTCTGGGAAAGCCTTTATTTAGGGTTTCTACTGAGAACTTTCATGATAATAGGGTTTTCTTTGTAGGTTACTGACTCTGTTGTGCAGAAGCTGTTCAATTGGCACTCAGCTGTCTCGGGAGAAAGTGCTCTAAAGCTAGGTGTACATTTGGTGTGTTCCTGGGAGGGCGAGCCCACAGCATTCTCCTAGCCCAGCATCTTGGATCTGCCTTGTTTGTAGTCTGTATTTTGAGGCCATGTTATAAAGTACACACAAACTTGTTACATCTTCCTGGTGCACTGAAATTTTCCTTGGGAACTGACTGTTATTATTTGGTAATGTTATGGCTAAAATTAGTATAACTCAGCACAGCTTTCTTCTGGTTATGTTCACATAGTATACATTCTGACATTCTTTTACTTTTAGCATTCTAGCATTTTTATAAACACTATACATCTAGATTGACAATTTACATCTTTAAGTTGGATATACTCTATTTACATTGAATGTAGTTGTTTTTGCTTAAATCTAATACATTATTATTTGCCCCCTCTGTCCTAGGTTCTTCCCCCCCTCTATTCTTGCATTTCAAAAAGTGATTTTTAAAAACTATTCCATCTTCTCATATATTTTAAAGAAACCCTATTTAGCTAGTTATTTAAAATTACTATAAAAATGTAGAATGTATAAGACACTATCACAGTTACCATTTAGTAATTGATGGCACTTCTTTCCAGTAACTTTATACCTCCCTTTAAAACAGATAACCATTTTTCCTCGTGAAAACTACATAAATGGTTATGTATTACACATGGCATGTTTATAAAATTTTACATATATATTTCTTTAATCATTTCCTATTGGAGATTTAGGGTGTTTCCACCCTTATTTTACTATTATAAATGATAAATTCAACCATTTCAGATTTCATAGGTCTTTACTTTCTATGATTTTTGCAAATATTAAGGAGATATAATGTTAAATATTTTCAGTGTATAATTTATTAAAATTCTCTTAACTTATGGAGTTCAATCATAAATATGATTAAGTAAAAGAGCCCTAAAGTAATTATTAGCTAGTTATTAACTAACAATTCCTGCATGTATGTACACTGGTGAAATAAGCTCATATTTTGTCACTCTTGACATTCCAATCAGACATCTGTTTAAAATAATGCATCACAGTGGTTAGAATATCAATTATGATTCACCTTGAACTTCTGTCCTGTTTTTCTTGTTAAGAATTGTGTGCCTACACAATCAATGGGGTGATCAAATCTGCAAAATTAAAGGCCATCAGGTGGGGAGGAAGGTGTCTAATGATCTATTCAGTATCAGGTCTTCCAAAATAATGTTTGGATAATGGGATTGTTTCATTTCCTCATCATTTCTATGGCAGCAACTAACTGTAACATTTCCAAACATACCTGTGCTTTGACTTACCTTAACCCATTTGGTTGATTTTGCAGCCAGTTGTCTCACTATATTCATTGCTATTTGGCAACTCAGTGAGCACGTTTCTCCGCTTCTGTCCACACAGGTGTTCCTGAGATGATCACTTATCCCAAGTCAGGTCAATGAGGGCCAAGAAACATCCATTCCATGATGTCTTTTTGTCCTGTTGGGTGAGTAAACTTCCACTTGCCTGGTTTGTGGTGTTAAGATCCTGAAGCTTTGTGGTAACACAGTTTGCTTAATGCTGACATTAAGAAAGTAGAAACAGGATTGGGAAAGAGAGAGACCCCAAACCTAGTTGCACCTGAAAATTGGGTTTTCCTAATCTTTTAATAGACGAGCCAATAAACACTTTTTGTTTATGCCAAGTTGAGTCAGACTTTCACAAAAGAAAGTCCTAACTTCATGGTTCCTGTGATTTGCCTCATAGCACTTGTCAGAGTGCAATTTTAATCATTACTTATTTAATGCCAGCCTCTCTCCCCAGACTGTAGTCTCCAGGCAAGCGGCATTAGTATCTCATTTGTTCACAGCTGCATCCCTAATGCCTAGAACAGTTATTTGTTATTGGCACTCCACAATACTGAATGACTGGATAAACAATCCGAACCATACTTTTCTTAGCTATATTCCCAAAGAGTTTAAGAAACTCACATTATGGAGTTATTTTTATGTGTGTGAGAGCTGTCCGTTGTTCCAGGAAGATAAAACTTGCATATATTATAATGCACTTAAATAAGTTTATAGAGTTGTCGTCTTCCACAGAATTAAAGATTGCCTGCAATCTTTAAATTGAGTGAGACCAAGTCCTCTTCCTTTGCTGTTAGAACCTGGGCAAGCTATTTCTCGAACCTCAGTTTGCTTACCTCAAGGCAGGTAACTGTAGATAGTAATTCCACTTACCAAGGGGCTATTAGTACAAAGGAGCTGACCAGAGAACCAGGGGCGAAGGGGGAACATACATAGTCTGTTCAAAACCAAAGTGCTTGAGGGGACAAAAGCAAAGGCCCGGGCTGCATTACACTGACATTTTTATTAGAATTCATCTGTAACAAACGGAACTCGTGTCAGCCAAGAACTGATTTTCATACAGACTCCTTTCGCCACCAATGTAACGAAGTAAGAAAATAAAAAGCACGCCTCTCATTCTGTAAAACATTTACGCGTACTACTAATCAGAGGTAATTGTATTTTTTAACAAGCCATTTTACAAGTTATTTTTTTTTTTTAATTTTTCAGTCTATGCATCCAAAACGAGAGCAAAGAACACAACTGTTATTATCTTTGCGGACACTCCAAGCTTGGATGGCAAAGCCATGTAACGGATGGAGGGAATGGATCTGTAGCCGTCTGACCTCTGCTGGAGCATCAGGGCGCCCATAATCCCGGAGGAAACCAAAACCCAGAGGAGGAAATAGAAAAGGTAGGTGAGAGCGAAAAGGAGGGACTACAACAGCGAAACCAAAAACAAACAGGCAAGAAAAAAAATCTGTATGTTACTGCAGAGTTTTTCCCCTTCCTGTTTCTACGTGGTGGTATTTACATACACACACATGAATTTCTGAAGCAGTTTCTTACAGATGGGTTCAAGTAATAACATTATTGGGTGTAGAATCAATAGGGCAGTGCATAGTACAAAGGTATAGAAAGTGCAAAGTTCCCTAGAGGCCCTTCCCTGGCTGTCCTCACCGTTGTCTAACCATGCAAATCATTTTTAAAAAAGAGCTAAAATAAAGTTCTGTACAAATCACTTTTTATATATTTTGATTTTTTACCATTGTAACTAATTACAAAATTATACATAACTACACATACATAGGTAAATAATAGCACCGTACTGGTTATGATGATGAAAATAATTGGAACTCTTGAGAGCTTATGGTAATGTTTACCTGGGAAAAGAAAACTAGAATGGTTTGTACAGAAACGCACAGAGTGGAATGCACATCAATGACAGTAGGGAGTTAGTTCTCGGAACGGCTCCTGAACAGTGACACCTGGGACGGTCTCCGCCTTGTCCGTCTCCGGTACGCATCCCATTCCTTTTCTTTTGGTGGCGATTCTCCTCTTTCCCCAACGGGCAGTTTTGGTCTCGGGGAGAGAAACTGCTCATTGGACAGTGGCTGTGGTGTGAGCACAGCATCTGATTCTACATGTCCAACATGGCATGTCGGCATAATGCGATGTCTGTCTAATGACCCCCTTTGTTTTGCTAAATGAAAATTACAGCACTGAGTCATCTGGCACTTGGATAAATCTCCAAAAGATACAAACTGAAAGAAAACAGACCCACGTAGTGCACATTCTTCTCTGGTTCTGATGTAGGTTAGAGAGTCTCGTTCTGAGGTAGCCTTCTAGATACTTTTTTTTTAAAGTATTATACATAGTTTTTCTTTTTTTCTTCCTTTTTTACTTTTTTTTTTTTTTTTTTTTTTTTTTTACAAAAGTGCTCCTTTACGATGCTTGCAAGTGTTTGGTCTCTTGGATTTCATTCGATTAGCGATGGGAAAATGTAGAAAACAAAACATCCTTCTATGCCAGAACATCAATGGAGCTAAGATTAAACCAAAGTATTATATCTATATCAAAACTCTTTAAGAGTTCCTTGGACATTTTGAGGATTCTTTAAGATATGGCAAACTCATGCCATCATCCATGGCTTCCTATAATTAGGGGGGAGAGATATATACATTTTTTAAAATTTCCCCTTTTAGAAAAATCCTAATGGAATAGCAAATATATTCCAAAGTTGTCAATGATTATTTGTTAGTAAAATATGGTGCAGTTTCTGAATGTTCCAGAGCAGATTTGGAAGGGATTATAAATAAAACCAGTAGCTTTTCCTGATGTTGACAATTATAAGAGGAAGAAGGGCCCTGATTATCCAAGTGCTTTGGGCTGGTACAATCACTAACATCCCCGACTTGGTTGAAAACTAGGAATGCATATTATTCAAAGAGTTTTTGTACATGTGGTAAACAGATAATGCTTTAATAGGAAGAGTAACATATACGAACAACTAATGGAAATACGAACCAAAAGCTAAAAAGAAACGCTATTAAAATAGGCATCAATTATAAGGCACTCTAAATGCAAAACTAATACCAAAAGGAAACAAAGTACAGCACTTCCCAGGAATGCTGTGTGCCACAAAATGTTACCAACTGAACAGAGTAACATGAGTTTGGCTTTGCCCCTGTTACATATCATAAATGCAAATTTCATAGCACATACTATAGACAATATACGATTGAATACACTGTGTTTTTTTTTAAACAACTTGATAGCTGATATATTACAACATTCTCCCTCCTAAAGGGATATGCACTGACCTTTCCCACATGCACACCTCTTAGATATTTAATAATTTTTTATTGCACTAGAGTTGTTAGACATATTGAACTTTGTTGGAAGCCTGGCTAACAAAATGGTATTTGTGAGTATGATTAGGTGGGTGGGGGGAGACTGGGTAGGAAATTAGGGGGTGAGGTTTGACAATCACTGATGTGCATTCCTCATTGCCCTTAAAAAATTAAAATTTTGTGATATTAAGAAATACCAATGTCGTAAAATTAATAAGAAATTGAAAAAGATGTTTACAATAGCTTTTCTACCTTAAAAAATACTAACTCATGGAAGAACTGAATGATAGCTACTTCTATCATTTTGTGTGAACACACTGTCTATATATACATAGACACCCCTACAAAATACGGATATATATGTATATATGTTAGCAGCAACTTTATACTTTGCGCCTCCCTGTTGATTCCAAAAACAACACAAAGTTCTCTTTGATTATTTGAAAAGAATGGGTACTTTCTTACCAACCCAAACTGAACAGAAGTGTAAAAGTAATATCTGATGAGACCAATACTGTAGATTAAGAGTGTTGCACCAAAATGTGCAAAATTTCAAATTATGTGATATTCCTACAGCAAGATATTACAGATAACAGTTGTACAGCTTAAAAAAATCTACGATTTGGAAATAAAAAAATGAGGAGTTATGTAACCTTTTTAAAATTCACTTTATAGAATGATAGATACATTTTTGTTAAAAAAAAAAAGTTTACACAGTTAAAAATGAAGCACAGGTCAGCAGTATCTTACAATACTAAAAAACTAAATCAAAGACTTTCTTTTTAAACATTCCCCCCTTTCCCCCCTAAAATGTTATTATGAGCAATCTGGTGGGAAGGGGCCATGTCGAAGCAGTTTGTTTACCATGAGAAGCCACGCCAGCAAACATCCCGCCCGGAACCGCGGCGCTCGGCAAGTTCCCCCCGTACCTAGCAAGCGATCCTGAACAAGATGCTGGTTCTTTGTTGTGATTGCTTCTTCCCTTTCCTTTGAATCCTTGAGGTCTCTAAATAAAATCCTCCAGATACCCCATCAGTCAGGATTCTCCTTATTATCTTCAGATTAGATTAGATTATTAAACTGTGAATTCTTGGTCCACCCAGAAGAGTTTTTGTTTTTAGTTCGTTGTGTGTGTGATAATCCCACTAAGTGGTTGTTACCTAGAAGTTAAGAAGGACTTCTCAAGTGCCCTGTATGGCTCAGAAGAGACTCCATGGGTATTGAAGGGCCTGCTGTAAAAATCCAAAATGGGTCAGGGGTTTCTACGTTGCATAGTGATCAAAGCTGCCCAGGTACTCGAGGGAGGCTCGATAGCAGAACTGATACTGGTCCTGCAGGAGGAAAGCATGGCGAGAGAGAGAGAGAAGGGGCCATGAGCACGTTTGAACAGAAAAATGAAGATCGATGTCAGAAACCAAAGTCACATCTTGATGGGGACCAAATCACTACTTTCATCAATCAATCCAATGACCGATTGGTTTTAGTGAGCACAGAATGATCAGCGACATGGGTGTTTATTAACTCCACCAATCAATTGGACTCAAATAGTCTCCTAATTTGCAGTAGCGACAGCTCAAGCAAACATTATCTCCCAGACAAGTGTGAACCGTTCTCCAAGTCGTATCAAATAATCACCACCAACGGGACACTGAACTCCTTCTACGTCACAGTCGTCTTTTACAGTTATCTGCTTATTTGTGATAACATAACTAATTCACAGTTTGCATATTTAAGAGCAGCTGACGCAGACACACACTGTCCCGAGGAAAATTTAGATTCATTTATCTATTGCCAACAGAATTTGCTGCCTACAATCAGAATTACCCAACATCGTTTCTGACGTTCTTATGGAGGCAGCCAAAGGGTATGAGGTGAGGTCCAACAGGCACACAAAGCCATTTCCTCAGGGCACTGGACTTGGAAGACTTTCAACCCCTGAAAATGGCAACACAGGACTGGCTGCCCACATAAAAAAATCCCTATTGGCCTAATTCAGTGTGACTGCTTGCTGCCTGTCTGTCCTATGAAGGCCCACTCTAAAGTAACACGGTGTGAAACATGCCCCTTTTCAGAGGGAGAAAACACAGTTGTTTTGGAATATGTCGGGGCACTGTCATAGAGATGGAAAAATTATAATTTTCAGGGGAGAAAGGAAGAGAAAAAGTAGGATTTTTCCTCATAAAAGAAACTTATTTTCAGTAGCCAATGGGGCTGAAAGTAGATAGTTTCTGTTTTGCTTAAATGGGCATTTTTCTACAATAAAAATGGTAATGCAAAATAAATGGAGTTTGCTTTCCTATCTTGTCACAGTAAGTTGCATGGCTAAGTGTTAAATGTCTAATTTCCCTCTGCCACCCCCAACACCCATTAAGTTTGTCAAGCTAACATAATGTTTTGAGTATCGCAAGCCAAATGCTTACACTATTTTGAAATCAAAGTCTGAAAGATATTATAAGTGACTAATTTAGGAACACATATAAATTATAGACTTTGTTGGCCTTTTGAAAAACAGATCACTCATATTATCTTTAGAAATGATCATGAATTCCTATTCTGAGAAATATGAGAACTTCCATATTAATTATTGGACTAGAAAATGGACTAGATAATTTCTCTAGGGCTCACCCAGGATCCAAATATTTAAAATAAGAAATGAAATATAGAGCAGTTGATACGTAACACCTAGGCATACAGAAAGAGTATGGGAGAAGTAAAATGGACTGAGGGTCTATTATAAATCAGGCATTCTAATTTTTATATATATTTACATATGAACATGTGTAATATATAAGATTAGTAGGTATATAAAAAATTATACAAAATTGCCGTTTTTATAGGCCAAAAATGGTTAACAGTGACAATTTAATGGTTCAATCTACTATATAATCTCATACAGTTCGCAAAACAACTCTAAGACTTTGACACTGTCACTCCCATTTAGAGAGGGGATAAATGAAATTCAAAATAGTAAATAATTTGATGTTTTTCCTACAACATTTTCCTGTATTTTGCTTCTGGTGTTGAGAGTGTCTGGACTCTAGGAGGTCCTGGCTAATAAAATCTATTCTTTGGCTCACGAAGATCTGTCTCACCTCTGTCTGCACCATGGCTGGTCGTTGCGTTCTTAACATTTTGACAGTCTGGAAGATATCTACAACTCCTTCATATCTCATTCTTTCCAAAACGATGCTTAGTGTTATGAAGACTCCAGTTCTGCCAACGCCCGCGCTGTCACAAAACAAAGACAACGTCACTGGGTGAGATGCTCAGAACCATGGCTCCGATTACATCTAAGTGGGCGCATGTCCACCAGCTTTCATAACACATCCTGCTCTTTCACGGCAGCATTCAGGAAAAGGTGGTTAGGGTCACAACATGATTACTCTCGGGGTCCCGTGAGAAGGAATCTGGAGTCATTAGGATGAAGTCTTATAAAAAAATGGCTTTTCAACTGGGATCACGTGTTTTTAGAGAGATCGAGAGAACACATTGTAAAATAAATGAATAGAAGGAAGGGTAAATAATTATAGATCTTCTTCACGCAGATCCTGAAATTGTAGACCCTGCCTGCTTCATATTTTTAAAATATGAAACAACTGGGATAAGGTGAGATAAACTGAGCATGTTCAAGTTTTCTAGTGTATTATTTACTTTTTGTAGCCACTTAAAATCTGTTCAGGAAATCCCATCACCTGGACATTAAGTAAATAGGAAGGTATAGACACCATTCTAATTTAGATATTTTTTGATATGAGAAAAGAGACTTTTTAACAGGGTTTTGTTTTTTTTGTTTTTTTATCTAGGATCCTAATTCAGTCTTCAAGAAGGGTCCATGAATATCTTATATATAATTTAGACAATCTATATGTATATTTTTCTGATTCTGAAACATGACTTTAAAAAGATTCTAAGAGGGGTCTCTTACCTAAAGGAAAAAAAAACTGGTCTAAAAGAAAAAGACTGGTTAAGAGCTAGTTAGGTTATACAGTTATCTACCACTTTTAAATGTCCAGGAGCTAAAACACTGGGATTCTTTTCACCACATTAGCAAGGTTTTGAGTTTCTATTTTCTTTACTGTTTTAAGATAATTTCAGAATCTTCAGTGCAGCAAGGGAAGAAAATTAATTCATAGCTTTTGTGTTCTTAAGAAGTAGGAAAGCATCTGGAGGTTTAGGTAATGAGGAGAACAGTGAACAATCTGAAAAATCCCTCCATTTTTGGATCCTAATTAAACGGCCTATGTAACGCTTGGGTACCGGGCTGTAGAAAATGGATGGATTCATTTACTTGGGGATGTAGCTGACAGGCATATAAATAGTGTGTCCCTTTATAAACGGGGGTTTCTAAAGAGTCCTAACAGAAATGTTAACTGAGGCTTTAAAATCCACGGACAGTCTTTACAAAGTGGCTGAGATGTCCGGGAGCAGTCAAGGCTCCCTGTTACGACGGAGTAGATGACCTTGAAGGTCCCTTTCAACCTTGAAAGCCTCTCTTAATCCTGAGGGACGATGATTTATGATCTTTTCGCTGAATGATCTAGGTACTACAGAGTCTATCTTAACTTGATTTAATTGCTCAAATGGGACCAAAATAGAGGGTTTCTGGCTTCCTACCAGACGCTTTCAGGAAAATAACAGATATTAGCCTTATAACTTCTCAGTTATTGACTTCATCATGTTAGTTTAATAAGGTATAAATAAAAAAGTGGTATTTTTAGGCTATTCTCAGGTAAGAGAAAATAACTGGAAGTCTTTAAGATATATATGGTATACGAATAACATAGCATAGTATTTATACTATAGGTGTGTTTAAAGCATTTTGTGATGACAAAAGCAATGGGAACTCTCTCTCATACACCCACACACATACATACCCTTATATACTTATGGGATACTTAAAAATATGTATTAAATATATTATTTTCTTTATATTGGAAAAGTTCGAATAGCATTTGGGCAAATTATGTGGAAAATTAAGGGGAACAGTCAGGTAATTTAAGCCCAATACTGTAGATCCTACCCACTTTGTCCGAACACTTAAGCTCCATGTGCCATTCCCTATATGCTCTTTCATTGTCTAGAGCAAATAATTTTGGATAACTCAACACAAAGCAAATGTGTATAAATAAGGTCTGTTCCTCATATACGACACAATGTCTGGGAAACAGAGTGTGCTGGAAAGGTTCTCGGAGCTCAGCTGAGAATACTGAGGTCCAGAGAAATTTCCCTAGTGTCGGAGCTACATGATGATAGAAGTGGAACCAGAACTCAGGCATTTTGAAGCCTGAGTCTAATATTTCTCCTGTTTTGAGACACTTTCTTCCATGTCACTAGGAAATGCAGTTTGATTTTTTTTTTCTTTTTCTGAAGCAAAATCAATTTAATAAACTCTCTGAAGATTGTGACCATAAAGAAATAAAAAACTGCAACTTCAAAAGTTGCTAGAATCCTAAACTATATTTGTTTCAGTAAAAATAGGCAAATTCCCTTTGCTGGAAGGTTTTTGCATAGAAACTTCCAAAAGCCCTCAATTTATGGTGAGTGTCCTTTCTGAACCATTTACTTTCTTTTTCTATTAACTTCAATATTTGAATTATAAATTCCTGTGGAAACTATTGAAAATAATTAACTTGAAGATGCTTCATTTCTGATACAGCCACAATTTTCAAACAAATTATATTTTTAACTGAGGTCCTATTCTAATCACTTATTGACTGCCAAGAGTTAGTATTCTCAGTAAGGCTTGATAACTGTTTATGGTTTTCCCATGACGACAAACACAGGAGCAAGATACCGAAAGACAGTTATCAGGGTAATGCTATGAATGCAAAAGAAGAAAGAAATGATTAACTGAACAAATTTTCACGAGGGATGTACCAATAATTCCTCTTAAGGTAAAATAGGCCAGAGAAACAAAGTTTGGTTCTTTGTTACAAGAGGTAAAATTTGGGGGATACACATCTTCCTCTGGTTATTTTCTTTTTATGGAAGGAAAGAGAAATGAGTCTTTAAGTTTTACAATACATTTTTGAGACTAAAATTTCAATTATGCAGATACACCCCAAGAAGCTTGTCCTGAACAATAAACAGACAACAATACATATTTTCAAAGTTACCACCACATCAACCACAAGTGGAAACTCACCATTTCTGATTCTTAACTCACCTGCAATGCACTGAAATGGGTCCGTCTTGGCCAAACTGCTCTTTTGTTTTATGGACTTGGCCGATGAAATCAATGAATCCTTCTCCGGACTTCGGCACGCCCTGCTCTGGCCAGTCAGTGAACTGGAACTGTCTCACTGTTCGGGACTGACCGTCCTTCGGGGGGAAGGCCGCACCCAGCCAGAGAAGGAGCCAGGAGGGTCCGGGGGTGCACGGGCCACCGCGGCAAGTGTGATGGGGTTTCCAGAAAGAAAAAATAAAAGGGGGGAAGAAAAACACCTTAGGAACATATTTAACTAGGAACAGTTACATTTGTATCTTATCGGCTATGAGCACTGTCTCCATTCACATATATTTACCTGGGAAATTTGGTTACTTCCACAGTGCCCAGTCACCGGCCTCATATAGGAAAGAGCCATTTAGTTCCTATATTAATACATGTGCCTGAGAACCAAAGTTTGCCTCTAAAACGAAGGTGAAACCTATACACTCTATTTCAAAAATTTCAGGATCCAGTAGCTTCTTAATATTGAAAGGAGCATCCAGGCATGTCATCGAGAACGGAGAGTTTGCCATTGACACAACTTTCCATCTGCTGTGCTCGCTTATTTCTAGCATTGCGAAATGACAAATAGTGACATGGAAAAGATGTGACCCACGTGAGGTAGCTGCTGTTAACCTGGGTGGCCCATGTGTCTCGGAGGCACACAATCTCCCGACAACAGCAGGGTACACAGCACGTGCGCTGTGGCGGGCCACGCTGCAGAGCGGGGAGCGAGGCTTCCCTCAGGGAGATGGAGAGACTGTTAGCAAACAAACGCTCCCTTCTCCAAAAGGACTCCTCCCGGCTGACCCCAGGAGTTAAAGCTCCCAGTTAAGGCTCCAACTTGTTCCTCCGTTTCATTTTTGTGTCACCTCTTTCCTCACTGAAGTTCTTTTCGATACAGGTTAGCATGTTCCCAGGATTCTGGGTAAGGTCAGAGACGAGTCTTTCTCATTCAGTCGTCCTGAGAAGAGGGGATGGCCCAGAGGAGATGGGCAGTCATCAGCCAGCCTGGTGGTTTCCACCGGAACAGGGCATATTTCTGACTGGCATCATTTGGGGATGGATATAAAACGGGAAGATCAGAGCAACTTTGCAAGAACACTGATGAGTATGGAAATCAGTGCCCGGCCCCGTAACTAACGTGGTTACCACGGAAGCATGATTTACTTCCCCCGTTTCTGGAAGAGGTCTGAAAAGCCAGAGGCCAGGAAATGCAGGCCTGTCCTCCTCTGAATGTCCTGGGGATTTCATTTCTGACCACAGTTGCTTTTAACAGCAAGAAGAGGTCTTTAGCACAAACCCTTACTGTTTGGAGGAGAGACCACCTGACCGCATGTAGAGGTTACCTGTTTAACAATACTGCATCCTCAAGTGCCAACTTGCTTTCGAAACTGGGAAGTTGAGATTAGAAACACACTAGGAGCACACACAGCAAATGCTATGGCAGCTAGGAAAATTTTTCAATCACAAGAAGCCTTTAAAAAGCAAACAAATGCGCGAACAAGTTTCTGCTTCACTGTTTCTTTTGCGTATTGTGATCAGATTTAATTGGGGCAAGTGAGGGGTAGTAAAGCTGTCTGGCCTTTACAGACCCTGGCTGCAACTCTGTATCACTAGAAATGGTTGCTGAGTTTGCTTAGAATGCAAGTAACATTTCCATTCACATACCTTGCTTCAGATCCTAAAAGGGCATTTTTTCCCCCCCTTAAACAATGGCATGGATCACCAAGGCATCCCTCCTTGGGCAGCTCAAAAACAAGACCTAGGAATTTAACTGCTGCCTTGTGTAGAGTCACTTTCAGAGTAGTTAAGACTTCAGATTTTCTGGCATTAACAGGTCTGTCACCTGGGCCAACCAGCCTGCTAACCAATTTCTTTCACTTTAGGTCAACAGCCAGGGGCCCTGGCTTTGGGGATTAGCAGCCAATCTCTAAACATGAGTGTTGGTTGAGAAAGCAGCTTTCCAGAAAAAACAATGGATCAAGTAAATAGCTTTACACTAGAGTTTTACTTGACCCACCCACTGTGACAGCTCCAAAAAACAAAGCAGGGCTTAGGACTGACCCCCTCCTCTCCCAAGATGTATTTGTAATCATGGTTGGAGAATGGCGAAAGGCAAGGATATTAAAGTTTCTGCACAGAACATCTTACATCAGAGCTGAACTTTGGACGGCAATCGAGACAAGAAATGCAGAATGAAAATTAGCCAACAAGGGTCGTGGGTGCAGGGCTCTCGCGGACAGAAACATTAGCACACCGAGAAATAAACCATGCCAGCAATCAAATTAGAATGTGCAGAGCTTGTCAGATTCTGCTAAAAAATGCCATTTGCTCTGCAGTTTTAAAACCATACCAAATTAACCTCCAAGCCCACACGACCTAAAGGGCTTTGCAAAACAACAACATATTTACAGCCTCAAGTAATGAAGGAGTCAAGAAAGTTCCAAAGAGAATGAGCTGAGAAGGTGAATGAATGTAAGCACAGCCAACGCATCAGGAAACGCTCCCGGCGCACGCGCTCACCAAGTGCAGCCCGAAGCGGGGCTGCCAGATGTTAATTTGAAAGGATGCCAAGCTGGGTTTGTGACACTTGCCAGACAGAAGCAAGCTACTCTTGCATTAAAATAATAATAATAATAATAATAGAGTCGCCCGGCCAGGTGTGGCTCAGCAGATGAGCCTTGACCTAGGATCCAGTTGGATTCCCGGTCAGGGCACAAGCCCGGGTTGCAGGCTCGATCCCCAGTAGGGGGCATGCAGGAGGCAGCCGATCAGTGACTCTCATCATTAATGTTTCTATCTCTCTCTCCCCCCTTTCCTCTCTCTGAAATCAATAAAGACATATTAAAAATAAAAATAAGAGTCCTTCAGGATGGGTGCTTTCTTTGAGCTTTGGGAATACGGTCACTTGCAAATGTTTCCCCCAGAGAAGCACTTTAGGCGGCTTTTCAGCTAATGATTAAGAGTGTAAGACTGTGCCCACTTACCCTGGCATCGGTGACCTTGAATTCTCTCAGGATATACTGTGGCATGTTGTACTCAGCCATGGGATCTACGACAAAGTACTGGTACCTTGCAGACCGTTCTGCTGGCCAGTATTGGTGACATTTCTCCTGAAAGGAGAGATTTAATGTGAACTATACAAAAATGTAAATAAAGTTCTATCACCTAGTTATCTATAGATTTCTTTCTCTCATTAATGAAATTTCACAATTCAAGCCCATTCCAATTGCATGTGACTCAATTTTTTCTTTGAATCCGTAAGTTTCTTGAGGACAAGGCAATCCTGTGGTTCAATTCTTGACCACAGTATCAAGCACAGTACTTGGGATGTTTCAGGTGCTAATACACATCCGTCGAATTGAATGCTTTGATAGGGTAAGCATCTTCGTACCTATAACTCATCCAAGTAACTCATCCTTGGACATGACGCTGCTCACGCACTGTGCCACCTTAGTAGACAGACTTGCACCACTGTGGTTTGGAATGAAGAGAACCATCCAGTGTGAACACCGAAAGGAAACCTCCAAATTGATCTGGTCCAATCTCCCCAGTCAGCTGAGGAAACTGGAGCCCAGGCCGTTTTAATGACTAGGTTAAGTCTCACAGCATCAAAGAACCAAGTCAGAATAGTTGTTACTGTTCTAGTTGTTCTTTCCTTCTCTGTGTGGGCCCTAAAAGCTGGGTTTTAGGTACATCTCTACCTTTTAATTTCTACCGAGAAGAGAGCGAGAGAATATCTACAGCAGATACAGCAAAATGCTTGCTGCACCTATTGAATTTATGTGTTAAGTCCTGATGTGTCTCTAATACTATTTTATGTGTATTTTCAGAATGCTCATTTCCTAAAGGTAGATCTGAGATTACCTTGGAAAAGCTATGTAACTTCCCAACACTTTACTTAGTGGGGGTAAATGGTGAGCAAGTAAGAATTTGCCTCAGGGATGAAAGAAAGGCAAGTTCCTTCCTACAGAGAAATGATGGCCCATTTGCTCGTGAAACTGCAGCTTGTCCAGAGTGAAAGGAAATGCGTTGAGAGTCAGGACATAAGTCAAACAGGGGCATCTGCTTCCTTATTTGTCTCTCTGATTGTGTTTCACTGAAAATAAAATACTAGATCTTTCTTTAAAACACAAATGAAAGATCTGGGTGTGGCTTTGTAAGTTAAAAACCGACCCAGCCTAACGAAGGGCCCGAGTGTTTCTGGAGTACACTTAATGTGAAAGAAATGACAATGGCACTTGAGCTATCATTTCTCCACGAAGGAAATGTCTAATGAGGAGGCACTCACTCTGCCCATCTCTCGCAGCTTGGTGAGCATCACAACGATGGTGGAATTGTGTTCCCAGAGCATCCGCCAGAAGTCTTCAGTGGTCTCCGCCAGGGGCCCCTGGGTAGCGATGTAGGCTTTCTGTTGTCTGAATTACAGAGAATAAAAACAGCATGTTGAAGAAATCAGGGAACATGCAAAGGTTCACATTTGCTATGTAAACATCAAACCCAGTAATAAAAATTGAGAATATTTCATTAATGCAGTTGCAGTAAATTTCTGTTAAGATTGTGTAATCCAATTAGAACACTTACTACATTTTGGGGGCTCTGCAAAAGAAATTGCTTTTTTAATATTGTTATATATTGTTATTTAAATTTTAGTGCAACACTAGTAGCTCCATTTCATGTGTCATACAGATCGTTTAAGAAACAGTTGTGCAGTGTCATTTTGAAGACATGACTCTTACACAACCTACTAAATTTATAAAATATGGTGCAAAACAGTTTTATTAACTCCTTCCACGTCCAAGTGGCTTCTGAAGGAAGAGCGCTGAAGGCCAGATTAAAAACTCCGTGATTGCTGCTGCTTATTTCTATCCAAAATAATAGAAAACAAATACCACAGGACTGAATGCTGACCTACACAGAAAGAAAATGGTTTGACTCGAGATAAAATTCATTCTAGCTATGAAACTAGGGCACATGTAAATATCAAGGCTTCGGATTGTCAGGGGAATGAAAGTATATACCTGTATCCATCAATAAAACTGGCATTGATGTAATCAGATCCTTCCACTCCCCGGATAGGCTGCAGGCATACCCTTGTGGATTCATATGGCATAATATTAACAAGGCGATTTTTGAATTTATTACATGGAAGGTTGGCACTGATGAATCTTGAGGTGTGAGCTTTAGAGCTGGCTAGACGCTGTTGAACAGACAAAAGGAAACATCCAACAAAGATTATTTCAGCCTAAGGTCTGAAAGCAACGTACCCGAGATTTCCTCTTTAGATATAAAGGTTCTGTTTACTTTAAAGCAAACGACTCGTCAAACGGCACTGCTTTTCACTTCTAGCTAATGGACTCCACATAGCCCACTGAATTTTTAAATATTATATTCTGAGACTATGACCTCTCAGTTTAAATTAGGGTACAAAAGAGCTCAAGGTATTATTAGGAAGCGCAGAATAAGAGAGGAAAAGAGGAAGAAAGTGTTTTAGAGTCAGACACCCGAGCAGAGAGAAGGTCAAGGGAATCTTGTAACTTGACAAAGCTGAAAGGTTACGAGAGTGAAGCCACTACTCAAAGACAACCCCAGAATGACTTGCTCCCGACCTGCCACATCACATCCAAATCGTACCTTGAACTCGAGCTCCATCCCTGTGACGTTCTCTCCCGTCTCTATCTGTGTCAGCTTCTGGATGTAGGCATACAGGTTTCTCGCTGGCACTTCGGTATTTCCACAAGTCACTGCTTCCAACAGCGCGTCGTGGATAAAGATGTACTGGTCTTCCGTCTGCACCATGTAATTCCTCTGGGCTCTCATTAAAGTTACATGGCCATAAATATCTACAGTTTTTTCATGCTTTATTCTCTCTAACATGGCATCTATTACAATGAAACAACCAGTCCGGCCAACTCCCGCACTACAAGAAAAACAGAGAGAAAAGCACAAATACATCTGTCAGGAAACTAACAGATAATAAAATTATTGTCATTGTTCTTATTAACCGGGCTTTAAACCCATCGGTTCTACTCAAATGGCTGTTGTGATGATTTTGGAAGCCTCTGAAGTCAAGTATCATCAAGTCACCATAACCAGTGGGTAGGGAACAAAGTGCCAAGCGAAATTAGTTAGGTTTCAACATGTAAAAATATTAAATCTATAATTACTATGCTCCTTGATCACATAATACAAACTAGACATTTTGAAACTATTATGAAAAAAAAACCACACAAACATTTAGGCTGTTTATATTAGAAAATATTTTTTAAATGGTCAGTATCTAACTAGGCTATATATTTTTGCAAATGATCTCAGACTATTTTAGTTCAACTGACCAAAAAAAGAGCTAGTAAATCACTCGACTTGAAATATATTTTAAAAGTCAGCAAGGAGCTTCTAAAACCAGCCTAGTGGGAAGTATATAATTAAAACAGTAAAATGTTGTTGCACACTAAAAATAGTGCGGGGTATTCTCGGTGGAAAAAAATTCCTAATAAAAAGCAATCACTAGAGGGTGTGGGTGTGTTCCTAGTTTTTATTCCCTTTCAGAGTTGAATATATTTTGAAATTCCAGGTGAAATTCAAATATTCTCTGTGGGAAAATAAAAGCCCCACTCTTTGTCTGAAAAAGCTCTGAGGCATTTTTTAAACTCCATCACTTCTGGACTTTATGGGTCATTTTTCAGCTGGTGCAAACCGATTCCAAGAGGAGGCGGCAAGAGAGTCAACAAAGCACAAAGACAAGATCTGCCGTTGCAAGGAGACAATCTAGTTTACTGAACTGGATCACAGGGCCAGGGAGCTGAAATACTGGAATTTCCTCCGGTGTTGAAAAAATATTAACAAAATAACCCATCTGTGTTCTTAAATCTCAAGCTAAGCCTTGTCTCCTATCAAATCCTTTAGGCTGAGTCTATTTATGTGTCAAGTATGGTTGAATCAAAAATTCTTGGTCATGGATGGCTACCTGGCTGGGAAACATGTAATCAACAGGTACAGGTACATATCACCAGCTTAAATACGAGCAGCAGGCGGCCTCCTTCATTCGCTACATGCACTGTCTCCTGTCATTGGTATATCTATGTGTTTGTTTATTTGCCCACCTTTCCATCTTTTCATTCAATGAACTACTTTGCTAAGTATCACAGGAGATACAACTTTAAAGATGATTTAGTTCCTACCTTAAAGATCTCAGAGTCTACTTTACGGAACTATTTATTTATGTTGTTTTTTGGGGTGCTGTGGCATTTGCACCAAGACTTGAAGAACAGAAAGGATGGTGAATTGAGGAGGTTGGAATAGTAAAAGAGAAGCAATGGCTTTTGCAACCATGCTGCTGGCTCTGGGAGCTCCCTGTGACCCTTTATAAGCCCAGTGAGGCACCTGTGCGGGGAATGCGTGAGAACTCCAAATGAATGCGTTTAATGAGAGCACGGGTGCCAAGTAGCTGCAAGGTGGTAAGTGAGCATTTTGGAAAAATACCTTTAAACTACTGAGCCGTACAGATCAAATCCAGCTTCCATGCAGGAGCCCTGATGTTTGTAGACGAGGTTAAGTGGGAATATGATAGAACCACTATTTAAAAATTGCTTATGACTTTTAATGTTCTGTCAGGCACAAAAAATGACTGTCAGTATCCAGTCAGAGCGCCTCTGGATACCAATTCTAAGACTCCATTCAAGGTTTAAACCACAAAATGATGTCACGTTGAGATGGAATGTAAAATACTTCTGGACACAGTCTTAGAAACGATAGCACGTTTCTTAGCACAAAACAGAAAACTGATGCACTGAGAACCTCAAAGTCCCACTTTATTTAGTTGGTTCTACCACATAAACCTGTGGAATGGTAAGTTTCCTCGACACTCCCACCCTGACAATCTCCACCCTCCCATCCCTCACCCCGCAGGAAGGACCCTATGTCCCAGATTCCCTGGTGTCTTAAATCATACTCTACTCCAGTCCCAGTCACAACAAATTATTAATTAATCTCGGAGGGCTGTCATCCATAAATAATAGGGTATCTGTTGAGAGCGGACAGTGCATTTCTGTTACCTCTGTGTGCCCTGCACCAAGCATGCAGTCAGTGTTCACCAAAGTTCAGGAAGCGAATGGATGAGAGATTGGCATGGGAGGCCCTATGCAAGGAGGAGCCATCCGGATTCGGTGAGCCTACTGAGGGGGCCAGGCTCTCCAGGCAGTGAAAGAAACCCCAGATTTGACCAAGGCTCAGAACTATGCAGAGATTCCTGAAGACTGCTCCACAATCCCTTGATAGGCCACAGGGAGACAGGAAAGGCTCTGAGTCATCTCCTATGTCCTTCTCTTGATATGCCATTGGCATCGAAATGAAAAGGAACTCAGTAAGGCTTCACCTGGAAAAGGGAGGCAGCCCCCTTGTTTGGCAGATTATAAGATTACGAATAATCTCTCTTCTTTGTCCATGTTGTCCTTACTCATCCTAATGTGCACTGCTTCCAAACGGAGACGACTGCATGCAGTTCTTCTTAGTGGAAACCACACAGTAAACCTTATAACCGAGACCTGTATGTCGAATCAATTCTAGCTAATGGCAAGAATATTCTCTCAAAATATGCACCAGGGACCATTCCAAAGGTCTGGATTAGGCATAGTTCTATATTCTGGGAGAAAGATACCAGAGACTCTTGCAAAATTATTAGAAAGAACTCCAGATCCGAGTGATACCAACCTTTTCATGGTGGTAATGGGGCATTTTTTTCCCCCAAAAAAAATGATGGAAGAAAAAAAATCATATGTGCCTGAGTTTAAATCATGAATTGTGGGAAGACAAAAAAATATATATATATAAAAGAAATTATGACTTGTGAAAAACGTATTTTCTCCTCAAAACACAAAATATTGTTAGCTGCCCAATCTTGGTGTTCATTTGGAAGATAGGGAAGGAGCTGAACCTTGGAAATCGAGTTACTTCTTCCCTAAGATAAAGAGTTTTTAAGCATTTTAAATGGCATAGGTGCCTCTTAGCTTGAAGCAAGACCATGAAGTTCAAGATACCAATAGCTGGGTGTCCTTGAGAAAGCTGCTTAACCTTTTCCCTTTTGCCTAAATCGTGATAGTGATAAATATAAATAACAGAAAGGAAGAGGCAGTTACTTTATAGGTACAGACTGCAACCTCTGACACAACCAGGAACAGGCAATGTTAGCTCTGGGAAAATTACGATAGAATCACTGCTGGATAATTTAAGACCAGGCTTTCAAAACGTGGCTTTAATCTACCCCCTTGAGCTGCTGTCCCTTTGCTCCCCTTATTTCCAATAAATAACACTGAATGTTGGAGGGACTTTCCGCCTTCCTGTATACAGGTGTGGTAAATGGTATCGGGGTAAAGTGCCTTCCCACCACACGGCTTGGTGCCTGGGAGGCATTCAGCAGGTAGGTCAGTTTCCTTTCCCTTCTGTGAGGCATAACATCTGGGAACTGCCCTGAACTCACAGCGCTAATAGCAAATGGCCAAACAGCGACTCACATGCAGACTCTGAGATGCTGAACTTTAGCACCACATTTCAGGCACCACCATTGCGTCACATGGCTTCTGTCATCTGGCTCAGCAACCACTGCCAAATACAGTGATTTTCTCAAGGCTCACCCCTCAATAACATTCTTTTAGTCGTGTTTATTCCTAATGCATTTTCCTTGCAAAGCCTTCCTTGGTTTTTATGACACGGACTGAAGGAGTATGAAAAACATCAGAGATAACGCCTCTGGGGTGGATGGTAGGGAGGGAGAAAATTTTATAATGATCTCAAACACAGAATAACCTGAAACATGTAGCACATGACAGGAGCCAGAAACAACTGTGGCTCTGTCATGGTTCCATGGGCTCCATGACAGGGGAGAAGTTCTGTCAAGTTGGAAAACAAAATCAAAGACGAACCCTAACTGTCATCTACAGAAACCTACTCACACCCCTTAGGATGGTTCCTCAGGAAGGACTGTGTTTCCCATTTGATCTCTGTGCTGATTACGCTCCTGTCTCTCTGGATTTTTTCACCTGTATCTCTTTCCCTAATTTTCATACAGGCCAGTCCCCCAAATGGAGGTAATATCCCCAAAGCTCTGTCCCCCTTTCTCTGAGTCCCCTTCATGGTTCAGCAAACCAACAGATTCCTAAAGTGAGAGCCCTTTCTTTGACCATAAAGGGAGGACTCTATTGCAAACTGCCCTCAAATTTCTCTAGAAATAAAAAGATCCCGAGATTAATCGGTATCTTCTCTGCTCAAATCTGCTCTTCTCACTCTCACTCTTTCTATGACGTTCAGGCCTAAAATTTAAGAATGAGTTTAGCCTGTTTTTGTCTCTTGCCCCACACAATAATAAATTATAAATTTCTGTGCATTCAACCTCCACAATTTAATTAAACTATTCGTCAATGGTGTGCTGGAGCTGGCAAAAACCAATTGTTAAAATGCTCAGAAATTCTGCTTTCATAAATATATTAAAAGTAAAGGTAATATGCAAAACACATTGCTTTTTAGTTTACATTTATGTTCCTGATGTGAAAAGATATAATGGGGTGCTACTGAGGATCTATTGTTCAGGGCTGTCACATTTGTAGCTTGAAATCAGTCATGGTGGGAGTGCTTAAACCAAGTTAACTGGCAAATTCTACACCCCCCACCCCCCCTGTGAGGGGAGCTGGTGGTTACGCTTGATCAGCACAGACTGACTATCCTAATTTATCCATTCCCACCCCCCAGGGACAGACAGGAAAGTGCCTATTACTTTGTTCTTCCATCCGCATTTGCTATATGCCCTTTTATAAGACTCTGTAGGTGATTATCCTAAAATATTTACTGAGTGCCTACTATGTGCCTGCTAAGTAGGACTTTACAAGAATAGGGAGAGACACCAGAGCTCTCTTTCTGTGCACATGCACAGGGAGAGCTCTTGTGAGGACACAGCTAGGAGGTGGCCATCTGAAGCCAAGAAGAGAGGTCTCACCAGAAACCAGCACCTTCCTCTTGGACTTCTCGCCTCCTGAACTGTGAGAAAATATATTCTTACTGTCTAAGGCACCTAGTTTGTGGTACTTTGTCATGGCAGCCCTAGCGGACTACTATGATAGGGCAAGGATCATTTTACTGCGTGAAAAGGGTAAAAAAGCTTTTGAGGAGAGAATATTCCGAGGAAAGGTCCTGGAGTGGAAAACAGCTTAGCATATTTCAAAAATTAAAAGCCAGGGAGGCTGAAAGGCAGCGAGGGAAAAAGGGCAGGTTCCACTTATTTATTTTCCATTTTTTAAAGTACTGTTTATAACATTTTTATTAAACATATAACCTTATTAATGGCAGTTATTTAAAATAACTGCATGTTCATAAATAGGCAATAAACAGGCAATGTGTTTATTATAAGAGTCACGGCTTTCCCTCAGCTCCTGGCAAATTAAACGTATTTTACGCTTTCCACCTCTGGGCCTTTGCTAATGCGGGTCCTTCCTCCTTCGCACGTCTACCTGTTGGTATCGACCTTCCTCCTACACCCAGCCCACGTGCCTCATCCAGGATCAAGGCTCTCCCCTTGCTGTAGTCCTTGGATCCCATGACAACTTCTACCTCTTTATTAGCAACTCCCTTATTTTTTTCTGGTTATTATGTTTACACCAGTTAATAATCTCCTTGAGGGGAATGACAACAGCTTTCTTGTCTCTACTGTGCTTGATAATTTCCTATGGCAATTGCCACGCCAGGGAAATGGAAGGTGCTCAACGTGAGTTGAAAAAAAAAAAAAAAAGTTTAAAGATAGGTAGCTTCCTCCTGAATCAATGATGTACACAGGAACATTCCCCAAAGCCCCCAGCATGGGAATCTTTTTTGATACATGTTTACAAAGATCGAGACCTTCTCATTTGATGAGATGAAAACAAGCCATGCTTATGCTTTACTCCAGTTGCTCAGGAATAACACACCTCAGGCACTACGTTGCTTTTTCCTTAAGAAACTGAACGATGAAAATTCAGAGTTTTTAAATATATGCCAGTCTCCTTTTGTCTGAATTTCCAAGTTCCCACAGCGGCACATATTTTACTTCCTTCTCCAATTTACTCTCTTTTTCACCCATCCTCAATGTCTGAGTGCAGTGCACCTCTCAAAATGAAGGATTGTAGTCCTAAAAGCAAATGCATTTTTCTTTGATCCTGAAAAATTCAGCTCCCTGTAGCAGCGATAATGACGGAACCCTATTTAGTGCTGTTTGTTTTTCATCATTTCAACGGCCTTCAACCTGAAACATGATAAAAACAGCAAAACTGATAAACCACCCTTATTTTTATCTGTTTTCTGTCAGGGTAGTTGCCAAGCACAGAGACAGATTTTTCTAAATAACTTAAGGAAAAAAAAAAAGTGTGTATCACCCTGTGCTTCAGGCTGAGGCCAGCACAATTCAGTACATTTATTATGTTACAGAATTTTCCAGCAAAAAGGGGAGACAGCACTTTTAAATCAAGCCTAGCATTAGGCTGGTCTGTTACCCCTGAAGTAAAACCAACTTTCTAAGTTATCTTCCAGTAAGGACAATGATTCACCTAAAACAAACCAAATTATTGACAAACTTTTTGCCTTAAAAACGAGCCAAGCCAAAACAAAACAAAATGGTTTTGGTGAATGGCGGACTATGCAATCCATTAAACAAGTGCGCCTACTAGGAAATTGCTATTACTTCAATATTATCATCCATCCAGTTACAGCATTTGTTTTCAATTTCTAAAAACATGACTGAGTTAGTCCCATGAGTTGAAATATGCTTAATGTCCCGTGATGCGATACGGTAGTAATGCACAAAAGGAAAACATTAAGAGGCATAAGGGGGCTATTTTGTGCAAAACTCATTCTGGGGATGTGCATCAGAATTGGCTTTCCTGATTAATCTGGTGGAGTTTTAGTGCTGACCCTTGACGGCTACTTCACTGATCTGGCAAAGAAGACAATAGAATATGGAGATTTTACAGGACATTTAGTGGGGAGCAAAGACAGTAAAATATGGACCCAACATGGTGAGTATTCTGTACATATATCAGCCCGTAATTTGATTGGATATTACAGTTAGCTGTAACAAGAACGGCATTCGTGAACTGCAAAGATATTAAAAAAGAACGTCTATGAGAATGGATTGAGTTTTATGGATTCATCAGATGATTATCCTGATAAAACTATGGAGTGATCTTGATGTGGCTGGGGATGGCTGGCAGCTCCTCATCACTCAGACTTGGTCCTGCCATCAGGTGCCAGCTTTTTGGGAGTGAGTTTCAGAACGCATGGAAGACATCGCAGAGAGGAGAATGCTTAGTAGAGTTAGAGTAAGGAAGAGTTAGGATTAGACCACCCAGACCCTTGATCGCCATAGAAAGAAAACGTGCACAGCACTCTTGTGTGGCATCCTCTGATGATCAGAGGTTCGCACTTCAGCACAGAGACGCAGCAGAGACTAAGCACAGAGGAAGGGACCTGGCAAGGATCCTGGTCTAGAGTATTGAGAGGTCAGAGTGACCTACCCAGACCATATTTCCCTGGGGCATTCTATTTTCCCATGGTGGGTGAAAGGGGGTTTCTTTAAAAGAATAAGCCTGCAGAAAAACCCAAAATCCACATGGGCCTAATCTGATTTTTCCCCCAAGCATTTTGACTCAAAAATCTTGCAAAGTCTTCTGTATGATGTTGGCTCTGTCTCAACATTAAGTGCCAACCACATTGCTTATTATTCTTAAAATGTGATGCTCAAGATAAATCGAAAGGCTAATATATTTATATAAAGGACACTTGAATATGCCATAGCAGGTCTTATTTTACAGAGAAAGAGAGGAGGCCATAGATTAAAAAAAATACTCAGCTGTCCCGGATCACTGGCAGTTGGACTTGAATCTGAATGAAGTCAACTGAATGATGCTATGGAAGTATAAGGAACTACATCATTCTCACAGAGATTTTCTTCGTAAATGGCCATATCAACTCAGTTCCTATTCTAAATTGTTTAGAATGAAATAAAATTATTGACATTTTGAAAGTGGATACAACTACTAACAAGCCCTACCAAAGTAAAGCGGCACAGGCTGTGTACTCCTCAACCCAAAGGAAGTTCAACAACCACGTAGACTGCAATGTGTACAACCTGTTCCACCCACACAGCAGGCTCACCATCAGCAACATAAGTGCTATAACTCCTCACTCAGCGTAAGTAGAGTCAAAGAGAAGATACTCAAATTTTAACATTATTTCAATGGTTTTCCAAAGTATATAAAATGTTTTCCTACAAGGGCAAGATATTGGGGGGGGAAGGGGAGGCTTGGTTGTTTTGTTTTGTTTTAAATGCTATTATCTCCATCAAACATAAGTGGACCAATGGTTTTGAAGGCTCTAACTTGGGGGTTACAAATTGGTAGCTCTATGACTTGTTTGACTGTTTTGTTTGAATCCTGGAAGCATTTATAAGGCACTGAGAATCTGTCTCAATACAATGAATTTATCTATTATCTAATACAGGACCTGATCCACTGATCTATAACACTCTGCAGACCTTCAGCAGCCCTCTGACTGGTGTCCTCAGGGGCCTGATCTGGTGTCTTAAATTCACAGCTTTTTGAATTAATACATCAGTAGTGCTCTCTGCCTCTTTCAACTTATCTGCCTACTTAGATTTTCTTGAAAGAAGAAACTGAGACTTTGGTAGGGTTAGAAATTGAACCAAGATCACGTGGCTATTACTAGCAAAGTTGAGACTTGTCTCTATGTTGTCCCTTTACCAGACTCATGCTCCCAGCAATGGAGTTTTACTGAAGACAAATGAAAGTTTCCCTTAGAGCTCCCCAGATGGACCCAAAGTCCATGATTCCATCAATTTTGGCTGCAATGATGTTGGTCCAAGAGAGACATGCTGTCCAGTAATTGCCCTTTAATCATAAAACATTAGATCCCTCACTCTATTCAGCTACCCAAAGAGAAATGAATTAAGTGGCTTTTAAAGCTGTTAAAAAAAAATCTTCATGGGTCGATTCCAAGATGGCTGTGGAGTAGGCGGAAGCTACACTCACCTCCTCCTGGCGCCAAACTGGATTTACAGCTAAATTACAGAGCAATAAATCCGAATAACCAACTGAAGGACAGCTGAGCTGGAATATTATAATCAAAGATCTACAGAAGCAGCCACATAAAGACTGATAAGAAGGGCAGAGACACAGAGAGGGCTGCCCCTGCACCCATCTGCAACTGGAGGGATATCTCAGCTACAAAAGTCCCTCCTGAGGAGTGTGGGATCTCCCCACACTCAGATCTCCAACCCAGAGCACCAGGGCGAGGAAGAGGAGCCTGCATAGCATCGATGTGAGAGAGACACATCACTTGGTTGCCTCCCGCATGTGCCCCGACCAGGGCCGGGGACTGAGCCTGCAACTGAGGTACGTGCCCCTGGCCGGAATGGAACCCAGGACCCTTCAGTCTGCGGGCTGATGCTCTAACCACTGAGCAAAACTGGCTAGGGCCATTGGCACCAATAATGAACTATCAAAAAGAGAAATTAAGAAAACAATCCCATTTACAATTGCAAAAAAATACATATATGGTACCTAGGAATAAATTTAATGAAGGAGGTAAAAGTCCTGTACTCAGACAATTAGAGGATACTAAAGAATGAATTTGAGAAAGATACAAATAAGTGGAAACATATGCTGTGTTCATGAATTGGAAGAATTATCATTAAAATGTCCATACTATGCAAAGCTATCTATATATAGATTCAATTCAATTCCTATTAAAACACCAAAGGCATATCTCACAGAACTAAAACCAATATTCCAAACATTGATATGGAACCAGAAAAGACCCCAAATAGCTTCTGAAATCTTGAGAAAGAAGAACAAAGTTGGAGGTATCATGTTATCTGATATTAAACTATACTACAAGGCCATAGTAATCAAAACAGCATGGTACTGGCATAAAAGACATAAAGATCAATAGAACAGAATAGAGAGTTCAGATATAAACCCATGCTTTCACAGTTAATCAATATTTGACAAAGGAGGCAAGAACATGCAATGAGGTAGAGATAGTCTATTCAATAAATGGTGCTGGGAAAATTGAATAGAGACATGCAAAAAAGTGAAACTAGACAACCTCTTTACTGAATACACAAAAATAAACTCAAGATGGTTTAAAGACTTAAACATAAGTAATGAAACCCTAAAAATCCTAGAAGAAAACATAGGCAGTAAAATTTCAGACATTTCTAGTAGCAATATTTTTTCTGCTATATCTCTTCAGGCAAGAAAAACAAAAGAAAAAATAAACAAATGTGGCTACATCAAACTAAAATGTTTTTGCACTGAAATGGAAACCATCACCAAAATGAGAAGACAACCCATTGAATGGGAAAACATATTTGCCAGTGATACATCAGATAAGTTGATATCCAAAACTTATACAACTCACTATCAAGAAAACAAACAATCCAATGAAAAAATGGGTAAAGACCTGAATAGACACTTCTCCAAAGAGGACATACAGATGGCCAAAATACATATGAAAAGGATCATCAGAGAAATGCAAATGAAAACCACAATGAGATGTCACCTCATACCTGTCAGAATGGCTACCATCATTAAGTCAACAAACAAGTGTTGGCTGGAATATGCAGAAAAGGGAACCCTTATGTACTATTGGTGGAATGTAGACTGGTGCAGCCAGTGTGGAAAACAGTATTGTGTTTCCTCAAATAATTAAAAATGGCACTGTCTTATGACCCAGCAATTCCATTTCTGGGAATATATCCAAAGAAACTCGAAACACTAATTTGAAAGAATACATGCACCCCTATGTTCACTGCAGCATTATTTACAACAGCCAAGATTATGAAGCAGCCCACGTGCCCATCAGGAGTTGAGTGCATAAAAAAGTTGTGCGACATGTACACAGTGGAATACTATGCAGCTGTAAAAAAGAAGGGAATCTTACCTTTTGCAACAGCATGGAGAGTATTATGCTAAGAGAAATGAGCCAGTCAGAGAAAGACAAATACCATGTGATTTCACTTATACGTAGAATCTAATGAACAAAATAAACAAAACAGAAACAGACTCCTAGATACAGAGAACCAACCGACAGCTGTCAGAGGGGAAGAGGATTGGATGGGTGAAAAAAGTGAAGGAATAAAAGAAAAAGACACAGACAAAACAGTATGGTGATTACCAGAAGGAAAGGGGAGTTGAGGGGACATGGAAGATGTCAAAGGGGTGATAAACGGCAGAGGAAAGAGCCTTGACCTTGGGGGGTGAGCACATGATGCAGTAGGCAGATGACATTACAGAGCCGAACATTTGAAACTTGTATGGGCTTATCAACCAATGTCACCTCAATAAATTCAATTTAAAAAATCTTCATGTACCTGGCTATGTGTTAACTATACTGACTATGTATTATTTTGATGTCAGCTCTGTATCAGATGGATGAGTTTTTTAAGTGTAGTATTCATACATAATGGCTATTTAATTAATGAAAATTAGTATTAAGTACATTTAGAATGATGCACTAATTGCCATGTTTAAGGATGGGAGTATAGAGAATAGGGTTTACCTCTCATGCAGGGGTAATAGCGGAAGATCCAAAATACACTCATAAGATTGTGGCACCGCAGAGATGGAAGCTAATGTTCAAGAATTCAATAAATACAAAATGAGAGATTCCTCTTCTATGTATCAACCACCCTGCAATGTGCCAACAGGCATTTATGCATTACATGTCCATCCGAATGACCTGTACACATTCCCAGGCAGCGTTAACACACAGATTCCCGGGCTCTGCCACAGAGATTCCAATTCAGTAGCTGGCATGGAACCCAAGATTGTGCATTTCCCATAAGCGATGCTGCTGCTGCTGGTCCACAGGTCATACTTTGGGTAACAAGGATACAGAGACACTCCTCTTCTAATATTTTATATGTAAATGAGAGCAATATATATATAAAATATACTCCTGATTACCTATGCATGTATGTATGTGTGTTTATACATAAATTTAAAAGAATCTTGATCTGACACACTACAGTGCTAAGGGGCAGACTGCAAAGGCTATTTTTAAAAAATGTAAGGCTTTTTTTTTTTTTTTTTTAAAGACTAAATACTTTACTAGCTCCAGATACCTTCAAATATATGGAATTATCATGGAATTATCTTGTAATAAAGCTCAGATGCCAGAAGCCCACCTTGCAAGTTTTCTTTGCAAGAAACAGCCCCAATATGAGCAAATCAGATACCGTGTAATAAGACCAAAAGTATTTTTCCAAAAACAGAAAGAAAAACACCCAAGCAATAGAATACTGATTGGAAAGACACAATACAAAGATAACAGAACTATATTTAAGCTTCATTTTATGACCAGGGGCAGAGAAAAATAGTTTGAAATAGGAAGTTTTCATGCTGATTACATGAAATCACTGTTCAAAGGCAGCAGCCTTTAAGAATAATGCAGCCCAGTTTATACAATGAATTTCAGTGTTCTTTCAGTCTGGGAATATTGTAAAATACATTGCAGGTACAGCTGGGAAAACTCAGTGATACCCTGTCCAGATCTCAGCGATTAGGTTATAAAAATATTTTCACATTTCCTGCAGATGTCTAGATTCCTTTCTTTGCTAGTAATTTTAATTCAGAACTCATTATTGACAGCTGTTTGTTCTGACAGGACCTAATTGCTCTTTTACCAGACTCAGCTGCAAGCGGGCTGATTTCCTTTCCCTTATAGAGTATATTACATATAAACACAGGCAGGAAAAAAAAATAACCAATTAACTAAATACATGTGCATAAAATAACTCATTGAGAGCGCTGATCAAGTAATGCATCTCACTGCAACACAGGTCAAAGGAAGCTACAACACTTATAGCTTACAGTATTAAATATAATTATATGGACATATTCATAACCATTAAAATACACAGATGATGAGTGGCAGCATCTGAAATTTACCCCTTTATTAAAGAAACTTATAAATTACTATGTTTGAGTAATAGACAGGGCATTTAATCTACTGAAGGATCAACTGAAGGACTGCTATCTGACAAACTGCACAGAGAGCCCTCGATGCATGCCATCGCTGGCTGCAGCCGGGAGGAATGTCACAGCATGTGGGATCCTTTTGCTGTGCAGATAATCCTTTCTCTGGAGGGGAGAGTTTCTGGGGACCCACCAACTCTTCTCCCTGCAATCCAATCACTGCTGTGGTGAGCTGCTTTCCCTCGCTATCGGAAGAGGAGTACAAAGATGTTGAAGCCACAGCTATTTCCTCTGAAAGAGTCTTTTCAAAGGCAATGCCTCATTTTAGCAGCTCCCCAAGAGACACAGGAACAGCTTGGCAATGTTCATTCTATCAAATGTCTTGGCAGCCTCGCTCACTGAGTCTGCACCAATATTGGGACCCCAAGCTGCCTTTCTTAGTGGACTGGAACCCCTGAAGCGAGGTAAACCAAGGGCTGGATTCAACAGAGACCACATAAGCAGCAAATATACTGCATTTGAGAAGAGCAATAGCTCGTTTTATTTCCTCTCTGTCTGTTCTGGAAATGGAGGGAATGGGGTGATCGGGGATGAGCAAACTGCTCCTTAGCAAGGAACCCATTCAAGGAAAATGAACTTTTTCTTAACATCAGGGACACTATGTGGTGCTTCCCTTTCTGGGGGCACTAAATGCTTCTCTTTGCAGACTTAATCTACCTCACATAGGGAGGAAGACATTGGGAATGGGAAGTTATTACCCTGATAATTCTCAGGGATGCAGCATACATTTCCATTAATACCAGACATAATGTTAATTAGAATGCAAAACCCAGACTCAACTTTACAAGACCTTACATAGTGTGAAGTATCCTATGGGCCTTGGGCCCACAAAATCTGGTCCATAGCCTCCTCCCAGGCTCTCCCCCAACTAAGCAGCAATGAAAACCATTTTATTTGGCATTTAAGAATAGCGCTAACATTTATTATTTTTACCTCCACTGCACAGATTATACCATTTAGAATCTGTGCCTAGATAATGACACTTCCCCACAATGTTCACTTATTCATCAAATATCTACTGTCTTTTTCACGTGTGGCATAGTTCCAGGGGAGAGCGACGCAATGGTAAACTGCTAGACACCATTTCTGACCTCGTATCTCCAGTGGGTGGACATTACAGTCCAGCGAAGAAATTCCATTTTTGCTCATGGAATTAATACCATATTTTAAAAGCCCCCCTTTTTTTCCTGGAAGGCTCAATTTTTACTGATTAGAATTTAAACATAATTAAATTATTGACTGATTTGATGAAACTCAGTATTTTGTTTTCACATAAGCATGACAGGGAAAGTAGTCTCTGATATATTTGTTTTATGAATCAATTTGGCAAATTGAGGGAGTCTGTGGATTTTACAGGTTCAAAATTTGGCTCTTCCCCTGCAAGCTGTGTGGTATTTGGTCATTTATTTATCTTCCCTGAGCCTCCATTTTCTCAACTGTAAAATGTAAGCTATTACTTAAGGTCGCCATAAGGCTACTGTTGGTGAAATGCCTTTTCATTAATAGCATCTTGATAAATGTTAATTTTCTTACTCTCTTCTTCCTGTGAATTGTACATGTAGAGTTGAACATTTTACTTCAGTTGGCCTAATGGCAGAATAGACATGCAGCCTTCATATTCTTGCACAGTTTATATTAAAGACTTACATTAACGAATTTATGAAACACATATTCTATTTTATTTCCTGACTTCTACCCTCTCAGAAAAAAATCATATACAATTGAATCACATGTTAGATTTAGAAGTGATATAAAAGATGATCTAATCCAGCGGTTCTCAAAGTGTAGCCCATGACCAGCAGCATCAGCATCTTCTGGGAATTTGTTACAAATGCAAATTTCTGGCCTCACAGAGTCAGAAACTGTGAGGGAGGGGCCAAACCTGAATTTCAGCAAGCCCCCAGGTGATCCTGATGCAGGCTAAAGTTTAAGACCATTCATCCAAGTCAATCCCTTAAGTTTTACAGATGGAGACAACACCAGAGAACCAGTAATCAGGACTGAAATAAAACCTCTCAACTCAGGTTCAGTGCTTTTACGTAGAATTTCTCTTTTCTTTCCCTGACCTCAAAGTAGCAGTTACTGTTTGTCCTATCATTCCTTCCTTTCCATATGTATATAGATACCTATATGCATTCTCTCTACTGATCTCCTTTTAACCAATTTACCAACTAACCCAAACTTTCCCTTTCCTCCAAAAAGCCCATCTGTTGCTCACTGCACCAGTTCTGCTCAAGGCTTGCAGGCTACACTCTAGGATGTCCACGTGGTTTTGCGGTGTCACGGTGTTTATTCCAAAATAACCAGTCATTTTAGTTAAACATTTTACTTAAGTATTACATAAACTGATAAGCTATGGCTATAAAATAAACGGGAGTTGTTTCTGCAAAAGCTAAGTTAACTGCTTTGGGAAGACTTACTAAAAGTGATTCGTGACCCAAGAAGTACTGTTAAATAAAGGTATTGGTAAGACAACTGTAAATAAATAGAAAATAGTTTATAAATATCTAGAAGGATTCTATACTTCTTATTTCAAAACCATTGTTTTTTTCTCTATAGTAAATACATTAAATTTTCTAATCATAGGTCACACTCAAAGAAGTTATTTTAAATTTTTTATTTTTTAAAAATTGATTTTGAGAGAGAGAAAAAGAAACATTGGTTTGCTGGTCCACTTATTTATGCATTCATTAGTTAATTCTTGTATGTGCCTTGCCTGGGGATCAAACCCACAACTGTGGAGTATTGGGATGATGCTCTAACCAACTAAGCTACACGGCCAGGGCTCAAAAGAATAGTTCTTAATCCTAAATTGAAAAACAAATGAGTTAATATATACTTACATATTTGAAGTTAATACTTTTTTAGGGTTCTTTGCTTTAACTAAAGTTTTCTTTAAATGATCAAGTCTTAACTGATTACATACATCAAGGTTTCTTCTGAATGGCCTTGCCAGCTTTAGATATCTTTGTATATGTTGTTACAAGTTCTTTGAGGGAGAGATGAATAGTGTTTTATCTCTTTACTGCATGGTTTAGACCTCTGCACAGTTTAGTTTTAATAAATATTTATTTATTTATATACTTTATTGAGTGTTACTGATTGATTAACCAATTACACTTGGTGGTTCATGGTACTGGTTTATCATTGTGAGCCAAATTATTTGATGATAGCACTTACTAAAGGCCTTTGAGAAGTTCCAAGGGTCAGGGGCAGTTCCATGTTTACATACATTTCAGAAATTCCCTTTTGGAGGTTCACAATGGAAATGAGTATTTTGTAGGATTGAGGAACTCGGTTGCAAAGCGGCGCAACTGGGGTGAGACCTGTGATAAACAGACTGCACAGCAACATCTAATTTACAAATCAAGGTGCTGATTTGGAAAAAAAAAAAAAAAAAGTTGTCTGCAAGTCTGAATTTGCTAAGGACAGTCTTGGAAACAAGCTCTCCAAAGAGGGAGGTGGTTTTGATAGCCTAGAATCATTTTGAAACTAGCTGCTGTCAGACTTGAGAGCTAGAAAAGCCATGTAAGTAACTGAGTCCAGGGGCATAAGAGATCCAGCCCAGGAATATTAACCTGGAGCTGAAGAAGTGGGAGTGGGTGCCCTTTACATTAAGCATGTCCATGGCATCGAACATTTACCTGAGATAAGGCTGCCCAAGTTATTCAAATCTCAAATGTTGAATGGCAGTTATGTAATGAGTTTCCTTTAAAAAACAGAAAATAAACTGCCATTTAATAAACATGGCCTGAACTGCTCGTAACTGAAGCTGGGTGATGGGTGCTTGGGGGGTGGATTATTCATTCTCTCTACTTCTGGGCATGTTTGAAAATGTCCAAACTCAGAGTTTAGGAAAAACAGCATGATTTTTCCCTCTAAGACAAAGTTTTTTACAAATATACAGTCCCTAATGGAGAGAAATAGCAAAAACATTAACCTAGTTTCAACAGCTAGGACTGGACCCTAAGTTTCTTGTTATAGCCAAATTATAATATGATGCAGCTTTAAAAAGAAACTGTAGACATCAGTATTCATTCCAGAAGCGCTACTTGATAAGGTTGTATGTGGAGAAACGCGGGCAGAGAATTCAGCAAAAGGCATAGTGACCACATTAGGGACTGTATCTTTGTACATTACCTATGCCACACAGAGTCACTCTAAAAACGACTTCCATGCAGAATCATCTCTATTTTAAACATGTGTGTACTCCTAAGCCTTCAGGAAGTATAAACACAACAACAAAGGCTTACAGCTCCAGCTCTTATAACTGGCTACATCCACACAGCTTTAGTGAGCTCTGGAAAAGGCTTTGCTAAGCTTGCGGCTTTCCTATTGTGCCCTACAAACCACTAAGTTTGAGCTTAATTGAACCAAGATAACAAGTAAATTTCAGGCTGTAGCACATCAGAGAAAATAGTCTGAAGCCAGGTCAATCATTTCCAGACACACAAAGACGGATGAAATGCTAACTCTAGGTTATAAACGATTTTTGTGGTTTGCAAAGTAATTGGTTATGGTTTTTCAAACGTAAGTGGTGAGCATGAGTCCAGACTGAGCAAGGCTCTCTGCCCAGCTGATGAGAGTCAGAGTTGGGTTAAGGTTGACAGAGGGAAACTTTGTAAAAACACTATTTTTTTAACCTTTTGACCCCCTTTTCCATTTCTTCCACTCCACACTCCCCGCGCTTCCAGCAACCACCAATTTGTTCTCTGTATTGTTAAGCTTGTTTTTTAAAAAAAATGTTTTGGGAGTCCGCATACAAGACAGATCGTGAAGCATTTGTCTTTCCCTGGAATGACTGATCACTTGTGAACCCAGCTGGGACTGAATTTGAAGGTAGTCGGAGAAAATTTCTCATTAGGGCTTCCAAAATTTCTAATCATCACCATCATCATATATATAAGCATTATAATAATCCACCAACTTTTACGCAGTTTTCCCCGGCAAAGAAGATGCCTTTGGCAAATGATCACATCACTTTCCACCTTCCTGAGAAACAGAAACTCAGTCAGGCAAGTGATTTGCACAAAATCTCCTAGTTTTAGGGCATCGAATATCTCTTATTTTTCTATATACACAATTTCTATTTCTTAGCCTAACAGTCAAATACGTAGAAGTCATAATTCAGAGCTTTTCTTATTAGCATACTTACAATGAGACCCTCAAGATTCGGGAGCTTCATCTATGACTTTGCATTTCTAAGTTTCCTACAATGCATAAACGACTTTAGGAAGAGGTTCCTTTTTGCTAGGTTTCTAGGGCATGTGTGAAACACGCCTCCTATTTTGAGAGGATCCACGGCACGGTCCTCCTTTGTCCACAATAAGATCTAACAACCCTGACTCCTGATAACATTTAGAGGCTTGCCATGATGACCTACTGCGGTTGCATCTTTTGTACATTTATCTTCTATGCTCACTTGTGGTATTCAACCTGAACCTGGCCTTAAAGGGTAGTGCAGTAGAAAAACCAGCATCCTCAAATAATCTACATGCAGCGAGAGATTCAATCGCAGTGAAGGCACTGCCTCAGTGACCAAAGGGGGCTCTGACCACTTAGCCCTGCTCTTTAGGGGCAGGGAACACAACAGGGAGGCAAGAAGTTCCAGAGAGAAAAAGTCACCCCAACCCACATCTCTTATATACAAATCTGGGGGTAGTTACGGATCTAAAGCAAAACAAAGCAAAAATACCAGGAAAAAAAGGAGCCATGTGACAATGGCTACAGATTGTCAAATGTCATAGATTGACAAAAGAACCTGTATTTGGGGTTACACCTGGGGTTTTGCTCTTCATATCCAGACCCGGGAAGGAAATTCACACTGGACCTAACCGGGCTGACGAGAGTGGAGCAGTGAGACATGCTGAGCAGATCAACGGGGACTGTGCAGGCTCATCAGTGTCATATTCGTGCTGAAAGAAAGTTTTGATATGATAATGTGGGGGTCCAGTGGTTAGTAGATGCTTAAGACTTTGGTCTCCCCGCCCCCCCCCCCAGGTACTTGCTATGTCCAAAAGGAGCCCCTCGGTTTGTTTAATTTATCATCGCTTGTCTTCAGCACAGGCACCGTTGATAGGTGGTTTTTATTTCAAAAGGGATTCTCTTCTGAATCTGGTGTCACTTCATACATTTCTGCAGCAAGAAACTCCCTCAGCAGCTGCACTTCCTTTATAAATGCAGATGTACCTTATTAATGTTATTTCTCAAGGCAAAGGGTTTAAAAACACTCGCTCAACATTTGTTTGTTTGTATGAAAAGTTTCAGAGTTTTTCACAGCTAGATTTAGGGCATGTAACAAACCCTGTGAGCATGTGAGAGAAACAGGAGCAATGCCAGCAGATGGCAAGGTCAGAAGCAAAGGGTTTGCAATGCAAGGAACCGCACACATCCAAATCGAGACGTCTGCAAAGCTATAACTGTACCCCTTCTACAGGAGGACGCAGGTCCTCATGTGAACAAATACAGGGGCCGATTCTAACCGTACATAAGCACGCTACACAAAACGGGGATTTGGCACAGGGGTTGCTCCCGGACGCTATACCACACACAGTTTTTATTTCGGTTCCAGCAGAAAAACAATATTGACAAATTTCTTTCTCTCTGCTTCCTACTTTATTCAATAGAAGAGGTAACAATAGCATCTGCTGCACTTGGCTGGAGCCTGGGATGAGGAAATTGTGGATGATGAGCGTCCCAGGCATATGGCCACTGAAAAGCTCAGGAAACAGCCATGGCACAGCCAGGCGACAGCTCCAGTGGGAGCGGCAGATACACAAGGCCGGCGCCGCGACACAGAGCGGGGCTGCCAAGACGGCACGCAAAGCCATTTTGAGCGGCCTGATGTGGTTCCCACCATCACAGTTCCAGCAGCTACTGCGAAGCAAGACAAGTCCCTCTCGGACATTCCCTCCTCCCTCTCCGCTTTCTGCTGCCCCAGCCTAATACCCACCTGGGTGCCCGGCGCATTCAGGTCACTCTCTGGCTCCTCGTCAGCCCTTCTTACAATCAGTCCTGAAGATCTGTGATACTTAATTGGCCCTAATGCATCAAAATTACCTACTCTGACCATCTTAGTTCCAAACATAATGCCTCCTGCCATTATACAGCTGCTTTCTGATACTTTCCTAATTCACCGAGAAAATATTAAGGGACTCTTTAATCAAATTAATGTGAACAAAATTAAAAGGACCATAATGTACTGGGAAGCATATTGGACCAGCCAGAGTCTATGAAGGCTGTAAATCTTGTTGTGCTTCATTTTATTTTTTTCATCTCTAAAATTAAAGAGATGGGGGGGGCAGGGAGGAAGGGGAGAGAGAGAGAGAGAAAGAGGGAAGATAAAGAGAAGAGAAAGGGGGGAGGAGGGAGAGAGGGCAGTGGGAAACGGGAGGGAGGAAGGGAAGAAGGGGAGAGGAGGAGAGGAGGAGAGAAGGGAGGGGTTTAGCCGGGAGGCTTGAAATGTCCCTTCTAGGTCTATGATTCACTTATTCACAATGAGTAAATGATACTCCTGGAGTAAAAGTCTATCAACCCTAATAAACTCTAAAGTACAAGACAATATAAAGGAAATATTTCTGAGACAGGATGAAAGGGTGAGTAGAGAATAGCAGATCTCCCACCACACAAGCTGATATCTCAGCAAAAATGATCAGGTAGCAGTTAAGAAACAAATTAAACTGATTTCCCTCTACTTTTTAAAAATGACCTACTTCATATATTAACAAGACTATTTTGGGGTGGGCCCAGGGGGATTTTGCTCTTCTCACCCAGCCCCAGGAGGGACATCCACAGTGAACACACACAAGCTGGTACGAGTGAAGGGAAAAGCTCCCTCAGTCCAGTAATTAAGCTTCAGTGATAGAGAAAGTGAGGTCACAATTGTTTCTTGCTTCTTGCAACAGGAGGTGGAGTCTGTTCCGTCGCCCCTTAGATCAGGGCTGGCCCCTGCCATGCTCTGAGCAAAAGAATGTGGTGGTGGAAGTGATGATGTGTGACTTCCAAGCCTTGCTGTCAACAGGACTTGTAAGCTTCTCCTTTCATCCCCTGAACCCTGAGACCATCCGACCAGGATGAAAGACCTCGGGGGAGAGAGGCCCAGCTTTCCCAGCCCTTCCAGCCGACTGCAAAGGAAATCCCAGGACGGAACAGCAGAGGACCCCTGCCCAGCCCAAGTCAACCCACAGAACAGTGAGACACAGCAGGCTGTGGCATTTTAAGCCAGCAAATGAAGGTCGGTATTTGTAGGCAACAACGGCTAAATTATTGATTTACTGTCCATTTCAGAAAAGTTGCCAGCTCTGAAAGAACGCAGTTGTATCAGAAACTGAAATATAATTATACTTAAAACAAATGACTCAATGTTCAAAACTAACCCAAATTAAAACAAACAAAAACAGAGAAGGCATTGTTTTTCATAATAATCACAGTTCTCATAGTTCTCTCCTTTCAAATGTTAAAGGGAGTTAAGCAAACAGCTGTCTAGCTTAGAATCCAAGAGCCTGGTTAATCCTGACCCATCCCATCCAGTTCATCTCTTTTATCTGCTTAGATAACTTTCTAAGCAACAGTGTGGACGAAGGAAAGTTAACTACTAACTCTTGATGGTCTGAAAGGTAAAGAAGGATTTTGGAGAGGAGTAGGAGGGGTATGAAGGGGGGTGGGATGAAGAGAGAGAGAGAAAAAGAGAGACTGCTCAAGTCCCTTGGAAGAAGGTATATAAAAAATATTTTCATAAGAAACTGATCTTCAGGAAAGTCTGTAATTTAAAAATAAGAGCGTGCTATCCCAGAAGTATATACCTCCAAAAATCCAAGAGGAAGGGATTACAGGACCTGCACACTTGGGCAGGGCGTCTCACATTATGACCCACTTTTCTTCCATTCATCTGATCTTCTATCTACGGGCTCCATGAAATACTGAAAAGGGCACAGTCATTAAGTCATATGTCACTTAAGGACATTCCTATGGCTTATTGTTTTGAACGGCCAGGATGCCAAGCATGAATACAAAGCAATGTAACTGACACCTCAGCAAAAAGACTAGCATTTATCAGCCCCAAGGAGCATGGCCCTTAAAAGCGGCCGCCGAGGGAGGCTGAAGGTTTACCGCAACGCTGCACGGTGCAGAAGTCCTGCTGGGACCCCTGTCTGGCAGCAGAGTTAAGAGCCTGTGGCCTGTTCTTTTGAATTCCTTAATGGTGGCACATCTTTGCTCTGGAAGGTAGATTTCTTTATGTATTTTTTTAAGTGCCAAGAGACATTTAGAGTCAAGTCTTTGGTTTTTACAGTTAGTGATCAAGATAGGGAATATTTTTGGGTGATTTCTCAAGTAATGAGCCAAGTTCTCGACATGCTTTAAAAGTAATTTAAGGTAAGGTAAATCTCATAGAGATATTCTCCAAATGTTTTATAAAAAGTAGGCCATTCAAAGAAGTGTTTTCAAGTTTAAAACTTTGAGGCGGGCTCTTATTTGGATGCATACATTCTGCCACAATAAAAAATTCAGCTTTGTTGGCACAGAGCAGTGGTTCTCAACCAGGGGTGATTTTGTCCCTTCAGAGACATTTGGTAACGTCTGAAGACATTTTTCTTTGTCACAACTGTTGGGGGATGATGTGTGTGCTACTGGCATCTGGTGGGTAGAGGCCAGGGAGGCTGCACAGGACCATCCTCCACAACAAAAATTACATGCCCAAATGTCAATACTGCTGAGGTGAGAAACCCTGACTTATAGTAACAATCCGTTCTAATAAGTAAATACTTTTTTTCAGTGCAATGAAATAACTACTACAGTATATATGTGACTTTAAAGTTAAATATTCTAATTGCCACTCATCTTCTAGGTTAATATATTTACACAGATACATTTTTGACTCTTTAAATCACAAATTACATAGAAGTCAAGCTCAGATTTCAGAAACTGTGACAGTATTGTTTGCTGATTGATAGTAATAGAACCAATTTACATAACCACCTATTTGATGTGGGATACAACATAATGATAAAAATAATAAATAACCATAAGCTATAAAAATAACTACAAACATTTACTGACTTCTATGTGGCAGGTATCTGGCTAATTATCACTTTACACAGATCATCTTATTTAATCTTTATAAACAGTTCTATGTAGGTCATACTGCTATTATCCCCCCTTTACTGAACAGGAAATTGAAGGTGTAAAAAGGTTAAATAACTTGCCCAAGATCCTAAGTGTAGTCAGTGGCGCAGCTGGGACTTGAACTCTAGTGAGCTGAGTTAATGTACACAGTCTTCACCACTGTCCCACGCTGGCCCCAAACGGGCTTTTCGATCTAAGGGCCATCACTGTTGTGGGCTCAGCACAGTTCTGCTCTCATTTGTGTAACATTAGCAAAATAGAAAATGGCAAAGAGGAGAAGACCCTGAATCATAAGACATGGGTTCTCAGGCAGACTCCCTGCTTACTGGCTGGATTAGTAGTCTTCAGCCAGGGTCTCAATTTCCTTATCTGCAGAGCGAGGATAGTAATAAAGCACACCTACCAGTCTTGGTGTAAAGACTGAGTCAAATAAGCGATGGAAAGATGCTCTGTAAATGGCTGCATTCCTTCACAAAAGTGATTGGGTTGCTCTTCTTGGGCATGGAATGGCAAGGTGACAGTTTCTCAGTTGCCCTTGAAGGGATTTTTATGATATAGCCCTGATATGTGGCCTTGAAATGAGATCGTTTCTTATAATATTGGCCTCACTTCTCCTCTGTTGCCTTAGATCTATAATGCTTTTTTTTCAAACAAATATTCCATTTTATCAGGCAACCAGAGTACCCCTTCCCAGAACTCCAAACACCTTCTTCATTTTGAGTTTTATATTTTACACCTATGGGGGCTATTGTGCAATTCCTTTTGATGTTTCTTTTGTTTCAATTACTTTTAAACTATTTCAGTGGAAGTAAGATATTTTTCTCTTACAGGACTGTGCCATCATAATATTCCAGACTTGGCATCCTGTTTTACATTGCTATGTTGTTCATAAATTTAGAATTTGTTTTTTTATGCAGAATTATTGGTATATGAGAACAGAACCTAATAGTTTCCATATGGTATAATTATTTCTCCTCACCTTAAAATGTTTCCATAAATAAGGACATAATTTGTATATTCCACCCATTTTCTTATCCAGAGACATTGGTTATTTTTAACAATCTAGTCTTTCAGTTACAGAAAGCTAGCTTCTTATATTACTTAATTTATACATGAAAATGAATACCAGGTTTAAGGAAAATATGGGTGTACGGTTCATACTTGTCAGCATCTCAAAACTATCACATGCTTTGGCAATACTTGCGGCCTTTGATCTAAAGAGATATTTGAATGGAACAAGAATAAAGAATGGAATTTAGAATGAATGATTAAAAATGCATTAAACAATTTTCCATACCCCTTTTAGCTCCTTTGGATCACAAGGTCTTTTATTTTTATGCTCATATGCAATGCTTTCCAAAATCTTCTGACCTTCAGAAGGCTGTTTTTGTCAATACAGGGTTGGTATTAGGAATAAATGGTTATGCTCTGAATGTGATCTAAGTAGTTCCTTGGTTGTGCTTTCCCATATACAGTCAAAAAGAATTATGAAGATTGGATCTTAGGAATCTTTCCAACCCCAAATTGTCACTTGATTTTTACTGGGCCTCGCTCAGTGGCCCACGGATGCCTCCATGGCATTACTGATCTAGGTCTGGCCCGCAGTTCCTGTTCCTTCCAGCTTTGAAGACTGGTTTGATTCTATGACGTGAAAGATTTAAATTATCTTTAGGATGTCTAGTTTACTCTCCCTGAAATTGTTTCATTTAGAAGACAGATTCAGGGAGGTCCTGATTCATCCCTCTTTCCTATTTATTCCTAAATGCATTCCCTTGTTCCTAAAAGGGGTTAACATGGCTCAGAGTTGTGTATGGGTCAAGGGCTGATGATTGACTCAGTGAACTGAGAGCTTCATCCCAATTATTCATTCTTAACAAGAACCAAGTACTTAGGGAAAATCGATTGTCACATCCCTTTGGTACTAGTAGCATATAAACCACCAGTTCTTCTATAAAACCACCTAAAGAATAGAGCTCCAAAGGGAGAAAGGGGAACAAAAGTTCATTTCCTAAGAAGAAGACTGAAACAATATGGAAAAATGTAATATGTGACCTGTTTATAATCTAAGCTTAGAAAACAGCTTTAAAGTTCTCCCCCTTCCTCTCTTTCAAAATCAAATTTTATAAATAAGGAGAAAAACTACTGTATATCAGTAGTCGTGCATTACATAGATATCTGTGAAGAGGTAATGGCACATATCCATCTGATGACCAGCCAACCCATATGGAGTAAGGAACGAGGTGGTCTCTGCAACAAGAGTCAGAACTAGACACAGGTGGGTGAACAAGCCGTGGACTTTGCATAGGTCTGAATTTATGAGCTGCTTGATCTTGAGCAAATCACCTATGACCTCTCTATGCTTAATTGCTCCTCACAAGTTAAGTACATTGTTTTGTGGGTCAAATGAGCGTAACTAAAAGTGTTTGGTAATACTTAGAAGATAGTAATGGTTCAGTAATTGGTAGCTATTGTGATTATGTTAAAATGATTAAGGGGTCAAAGAGACACATGCTAGCTATTACCTCTGATACAGAAAGAGTGAAATCAAGGCTAGATTATGGCAGTGTGATGTGGGGTCAGAAAGGAAGGAGTGGCTCCTTCTGACCCGGTCATCAGGGTGGCCTTAAAAGTGAAATGCCCTCTATAAAGGCCAGGCAACTTGGGACACATAATGGCTTTGTCACCACTAGTGGCAGCAGCTCAGGCAGTTAAGCTGACCTTTCTTGGCCTCTGTTTTTTAATTGTGTGAAATGGGAAAGAAGGTTCCTAAGGTTCCTACCTCTGGAGGTGACTGGGGGGAGGAGTCATTAACACATGTAAAACACTTACAAGAGGGCCTCCCCAGTTGAGAAGAGTATATTTGATGTTAAGTGTTCAACATTCTTAACTATTATTATGACTAAAAAACAGGGAGCTATATCTATACTTATTCATGGAATTGAGGACATGTGGGAAAGGACATAAAAGACAGAAGAGTAGAAAAGGGGATGCAGAAATAGGTATAAAAATTACAATTTAAAATAATTAAACTTCCCTAAAAGTACCCCAATATAAAGGGATACAAATACAGTCTCATGTTAAAAAACAGAAACAAAAGAAAAATCAAGTACAGCCTTAAAATGATCTTACTGTTTCTGTAAAAATTCTCCATTTTTCAACTAGCTTCTGCATGCAACTATTGAGCACCTACTATGATGTAAGAGCAGTGGCACAAAAGGGCACAATCCATAGTCCACACCCTCTATGATTTCAAGGCATATACGATCTGCACACATACAGCTAAATATACTAAGTGTGAACACAATCCTTTATGAGAGCTCAGAGAAGCATGTTTAATTCTTCCCATGGGAAGAGGAATGGGAAATGAGCTTCAAAGGCTTCTCCAGGGTTTCACCTCAAACGTCTACAATATGAAGCCATTCCTATAAATGGATGAGTCGAGCTGTGTGTGAAACTATAGGGGGTGGTGAGGGTTTGGAAAACTGGATAGTGCATTCCATCTTAAAGGCTTTCAAATTCAATTTGTTTTTTAAAAAATAAAATGATCACATATATCAACAAAGCCATCTGAGGCCAATTTGCAACCTTTGCAATACACATGGGAAGTACTGTTTGCATTGGACTATGAAACAGGGTTGAACACCATCAGACAGAGAAGGGGAATAGGTAAGATTCTAGACTGGATGAATATTACTTGCTGAGAGCCAGAGATGAATGTTCAGCAGGTGGCTAAAGAGCATACAATTAGGTGCCAAGGGGGAGATCAGCCTAGGTTATAAAGGACCATGAACACAATGCTAAGTTCAAATTTTATCTTGAAGGCATCACACAGTATTAATTTCTCTGTATCTTTAACAGCATCATCTGAAGAGTTCAATGGTTTCTCAGGTCTTTGTGAAAGCAGATTATTTAAATTACTCTAACTCACAGTGTTAAAATGTTCTCTTTACTATGATGGAAAATATCTAAATTAAAAAAAAATCCATTCAATAAGTATCTGGATATTTACAAACATCTGGTTATTCATAGGATAGATGACTCAGCTAATACAGGTGGTCTAAGTCCCTGGTGAATTTTTCTCCCTAGAGCAGTAAATACACACATAGCTCTTAAAACTCACTCATTAATATACTAATGATTTCACATTACTGCATAGTTCTACAAACTATGCACTGTCCTAAGTGCTTTATGTTTACCATTGCATTTTATCTTCATAAAATTCTTATTGCTGTGAACACTTACCCCTTCTATGAGGAGACAGAAGCCAACAGATTTGAAATAACTCTCCAGAAGGCACACAGCCAATAAATGAACAAGCCAGAGCTTTACCCAGGCAGCCTCCCTCTCCAAGGGTGCACTCGCAGTGTTGCGACTGCATGTTTGGCATGGACTGACTGATAGCTAGACTTGGTCTTTCCTTCTGTACCTGTTGAAACTGACTTTCTCTCTTTTAGGAATGGGGTAGAATTAGCCTTCTCCATGACCTTCCATGGTCTTGTCCATGCTTGTTGCAATGGTCTAGCCTTATAATGCTTTGTAATTCTTTACTGTTAGAATTTCTTCTATTTATAATGACTTTTTAGTCCTGGCCCATTTATCACCAGATAAAACTAGTGAATTTTCTCTTTTTCTGCTCCCCCTCTTTTTCTGGTCAATCACCAGACGACTTCTACAACCTCCCCCCTTCTCACAGGATCTCCTGGGCAAAGGTTTGGGTTTACTTTGAGTCACTACTTCTTCAGTAAAGAGAAAAAAATTCAAGTCCATCATGAGAGACATCACAACATGAAATACAGTGTTTATATTCCAGGCTATTTTGTGATGATTTGCACTGTGATAATGCTAGCTTCCATCAGTGTTCCCGTGCGGCTTTGCTAGTGTCACTTTCTGCAGAGTGCCTTCCTGCTCAGAGACAATGTCTAAACTGGCACTTCTGGGATGCCACATGAGTTGTTATCTGGAATGACTTGCATTTGCCAACCTGTCAGAAAAATCATGCTCCTGAGTTTTAACATACTGGTGTCTAAGTCAAAGGTTCATGATGTTGGCAATGTGGACATGGCGGCTCCAAAATAAAGAGGCGATTTCTCACCCGACATGTGAGGTTACCTGTGGGTGAACACAGATCATCTTCCAGAGCTCAGTTTATGCTGTGTCTTTTCCTCACTGTGTTGTAGTTGCTAACAAATTTCTTCCACCAAATATACCTGCGCTTCTGTTGTTTGTTTCAATACCAGCTTCTCCAGAGCCTCAGGCACAGCACTTCCAAATGTCAACAGCTATTAGCTCTGCACATTCGTCTTTGTTTCCTTAGTTCTCCGGAGCCATCTCTCTCTCTGAGCTGAGTGCAGGTGGCTCAACATAACATAGGGGTGTGTGCGTGTGCAGAGTGTGTATGTATTTTCTCAAAATAAGGCATTATAGCTCTTATTTTTTCCACTTGCTTGGAAACTTTTTTTGGGATCTCTCCAAGTACTCAGCATAAAGCCTTGCTTATGAGCAACAGAGAGTAAACTGCATTTTAAAAATTATCTATCTATCTATCTATCTATCTATCTATCTATCTATCTATCTATCTATCTATCTATCTATCATCTATCATCTATCTACTTACCTATCTACCTACCTATCATCTTAGTTTTCTAGGTCCTCACTTTAATTTACAGAAATGAGAAGCATACTATGAGAAAGGAAACATGCTGTATTTCAAAATGCAATGATCATAATGCTCTTGTTCAGTAAAGACTTCCAAGTTAGGTTTCCCTAAATTATATATGTGATATGTATATCATAGACACATACACACACACACACACACACACACACATCTGTGTGAACTGTATTTTTGCCATTAGGCATATAAGGGCAACATTTCCTCAGGGAACTCGAATTTCCTGTTTCTCTATCCTGTGCCCAAACTCCATCTAGAAACATTTCATGATTTAACGTGTGATCTTCATAATGAAGCTAAGCTCATATCCAGCAGGGACACCATGTAACCAGGCACAACGTCTCTCTGAGGCCTGCAAAGATGTAGAACAGAGTATATTATATTGGTCAAACTAGCACCTGCTGAAACCAACAGGCAGAAGAACCAGAAATCTGCATTCATGATGCAAAAGCATTTGTTCAAATTAATACAAAGAATTTCTAGTGCTTCAGAATCATGCAAAAAACTGCAACACAGTGGCAGGGCCTCAAAGGACCCTGTCCTGGTTACAGTGGAGCAAGAAGTAGACTATAAGGTGAGACCGACTGGACCTGCTCCACCTTCCTAGCTATTGGTACCTGAACCAAACCCTACAGTCTCTCTTGGGTTCTCGTCTCCTGACCCGACATACTGTTGTTAAAAACATAAATCAAAATAAAGCATGGGGGCGTGGTTTGGAATTTGTTCAATACTCTGCAGATAAAGGCAATGTGGTTATTTGTTTTTGTTGGGAAAAATAACTGCTAGAAAAGAGAACTGCAACAGTATCTTGGGTAGAGTTTGCAGTCCACTGTTTAACAATTACTGCGCCATGGGCTAGCAAGGTGAATTTTACTGCTTTTATTCTGGTCTACCCATTGTCCCATCTCTTTGTAAAAACAGAGAGTTATGCTATTAAGTCATTATAGAGGTGGGTTTATAATAGATGCTTTCTTTTTCTAATATACTTCCACACTGCAATTTTACTTTTCTGTGCAAGAAGCCATAGTCTCTTGTATTTGGATTTCTCAGTTTACGAAGAACTATTATGAAGTTACATGAATTGTACATTTATATAGTGATAAACAGAATGCGGCTACATATCTTTAGTAATCTGTTAGTAATGATATTCGAGAGGAACTCAGGAAACTGGAAGAAATCAGTTTAACGTTGAAAATGTATGAACACATGTAGTAGAGTCTGAGTGGTGATATAGAGGACGCTAGGCAGAACTGTCTACATGTGACTTGACAATACTAGCTTGCAGAAGACACCTTTAAGCAGTAAGAAAGTCTCTGAAAGCTTGCATGTTTACAATATTTAGTTCAGCATTTTCCCTATAAATAGTAAAAAGGTTCTATCAGCCCAGCCCACAAGAAGTTGTCAATTTTCATACCTCTATCTATCTATCTATCTATCTATCTATCTATCTATCTATCTATCTATCTATCTATCTATCTATCTATCATCTATCTATCTATCATCTATCTATCTATCATCATCTATCTATCATCTATATGAATGTTTCTCTACACAACTGAAACCGGAACCTAATTACAAGATTGATTCTCAATTTTTTTCTGTTTCATGTTCATATATTTAAGCCCAAGTGCATACTTGATTTTGTGCTATTTATTTTTGCTCCAAAGATAAAACAGCAGGGTAAGGTACACGCATCTCTATCAAATCCTTCCTGTTACTGTTAGTATACGCCTCATTTAACAAAAACAAGCAAACGAACAAACCCACCTGTATTCTTTATGAAGGTACTTGCTATCCCAGAGTATCAGTAATCGGACAGAATACCCAGTGAGGAGGCACTTTGGCTTTCTGTCTCCCCCCAGGCCTTCTGACTGCGGAGAAACATGCTCCCGGTGGCCCTTACCTGCAGTGCACGACCATGGGGCCCGCGTCGGGGGGGTTACAGGTCTTGACCCTCCGCAGGAAAGCCAGGAAGGGCGTCGGGTGCTCGGGGACGCCGTGGTCGGGCCAGGCGGTGAACTGGAACTGCCTCACTTCTCTCTTCTCGCTGGACCCGTTCTGCGGAGCAGGGACACTGGCTGAAACCCCGTTTGCCCGGCCCCAGGTGGCAAGGAGGAATAATGCCATGCGAGAGGTGACAAGGCAATGCGCCATCTCAACTCCTCCCCCACCCGCTACCCTTTGGGGAGACACACTCTCGGGAGACACAAACCCCAAGCTATTGGTAAATGACAGATATTTGCTCAAGGGGATGGAGGCCCTGGGGGAGCAGCAGTGCGTTTTTCAGCTGTTACTATCAGGAGCGCTCCTGCTATATTTTATGGGAAAAAGTGGCTCTTCTTCAGCTGGTCTTCATCTGCCAAAACCTTCGTCCAGAGCAAGGGGCCCATATTTACCACTAAATTGGCGGAGAGAAAAACAGCCGAGGGTAATGGAAGAATTATCTCATCTCCACCGCCGCCCGCGGAGTCAAGAGATAAATAAAGCCTCGAGATACTTGATTTCTCAAAAGCTGCTTTCTTCAGTAACAGAAAGAGGAGAAAGGAGGCAAAAACACGACAAGCAAACCTTGTAAAGTGCAAAGGTTCGGACACAGTAGGTGGCCAGCTCCACAGTGTCGAGCAGCGTCACTTGGACCAGCCCGTGGGTTTCTGTGCCTCTGCTGGGCCAGTACTGGTCACACTTCACCTGGAAGAGACGAGTGACACATTGAGGGCAGGTGCTCAGCAATTTCTCTATTAGCTTTACTTTGAGCGGCTGCTGAAGGAAAACAGCTTTTCTGCATTTCATTTCACGTTGATCTCCTTTTGGCATGCATTCTTGCTATCCCAATATATGTAAATCACTGCTCTGATGCCAATATAAACCACATTTCTCAAACTGGTAGGAATGCTAAGCAGTAACAGATTCAATTTTCCCGGCGAAAAAATAAAATAAATTGCAGATTGTTGCCGAGTAAAATAAGTAGAGAGGTATTTGAAACTTCAGAGTACTCGAAAAGAAAACACAATTTTGTTCTGGGATAGACGTTAAAAAAGGCATCAGGGAGACCACACGTAGGCATTTAAACGGCACGGTGAGATAGTTAGCATTCATCCATCAAGGTTTAAAAGGCACAAGCTATTTGGTCTGGAGCTATCACAATTTCCAAATATGCTCATTTAAAGGAAAGGAGAAATAATTTGTAAATCTATCAACGTATGATAAACAACATAGCGTTTTTTAACACACAAGAAAAATGGTACTTGTACTCTAAACAAATCTGTAATGTCTAGGAAGAAAAGAGCCGTCTGCTCTTTAAAAAAAGTCTCAGAGGGTCATACACCAGCAGTGCAAAGTTTAAATAATTTAAAATTCATTCATTTGAGATGAATAACCTACCATTTCTGTGTGAAGTTGAAGAAAAGCACATAAGAAAATATTCAACCCAATTAATTTAACATGCAGCAAAAATAATTCAAAATCTGCAACAAGCCTCAAATTTACTGAACGTGTCCTTTGGGCATTAAAAAGCATATTGACAAATGACACACACACAACACTGTATTTCCTAGTAAGGCCATAGATCAGAATATATTTACCCTTTCTATCACAGATTAAAAGGAAAATGGGAGTAATTCTGAACCGAAATGCATTTCTCTAGGTAAAGAAGTCTAGTAATATTAGGAAACACACCTTCTACTTGAAAAAGAAAGGGGAAAGTTACAACCACTGGATTTAAACAAAGCAATGAGGCGTTATTATCATAGATGCTAGAATTTCTTGGTCCAGTGAATAGTACTGCTAGATAATTATTTGCTTTGTTTGTTGAATATAAATACCAGTAGCATTCTGTGAGTAATATTGGAATTTTCCATTCCACAGACATAGCATCTGCTCCTTAAAGGACTTAGTCTCTTCCCATCTAGACACTGGACCTTCTAGAAAGGGAGAGGTTTTATCTTCGACAGAATTTCCTAGATAAGAAAAAAGTAGAAAACCACCTAAATGTACAGGTGCACAGTAACGCAGAGACCGGCTTCAGGAGGTTTGACTCCTGTGCCTTTGTTTCCACAGGGACCACACAAGCATCACCCGGTTCATGAAAAACAAAGAGAGTGGACAGTAAAATGGAAAAATTTGTCTCTTAATAGGATTTATAAAAAAATGTCTCCATGTTACCTAGATGTACAAGATAGTCTTCCATGTATTATATTTTTATCATATGTTCTAACCCAGAGAAAGCATAAGGAAAAGACACTGACGGATTACGATCAGGGGGTAGCCCCTCTGTGTTTTCTGACCATCCATTAAAACTCAAGCCCTATCTGAACAGACGTAGCCAAGGCTTCTACCTGAATGGAGCCAACACTATTTAAGTGGTCATGATTTAGGTAGAAAAAAAAAAGATCACAAAAATTAAGCCAAAGGCTCTGTTTTCAACCATGAAATAGATGTCAAGTTGATGTCTCTCTGCAATGGACAGAAGTAATTTGGAGGCCTCTTACTTCAACATTTGAGAGGATGCCAGCAAAGTGTTAAGTTTAAAGTATCAAGAGAGAAGCTCAAAGTCGTCATTTTACAGTTTCAGCTGGATGGCAACCCTTTCAAATCAAAACCAACAGGTCAGATCCCAGAAGGACAGACACCACTATCCTGGGCATCGGAGGAGCGAGTTAATGTAACAAAATGATCCATAGGGTCAGTTCGATGCACCGAACCGAATTCAATGCAACTGTATTTCAAAGCTGGGAACTGGTTATCCGCACCGTTTGGTGAGGTAAGACAAAGGAAATAAAGGAGAGAACCACGAGCCAGCCTTTATGTGAGCTCTGGAAAAATGACTCCACTATCTAGTGACTTCATCTACGAATCCACTCCATACTTAGGATACGGGACAAACTAAAATTACACAAATTATTCTCATACTCCTAGTGATAAGTTTAAAACTGCAACTATTACTGGCTTAGACTCTGACCCCTTTAGGTGAAAAAAATGCCACAAAACATTACGATGAATGAATACTGTGAATATTTTTAGCTCAAAAAAATAATGTCCTTTAGTCTTACTTTTTACAAAACAGATGTCCCAAAATGACAGTTAACTGCAAAACCTGGGGGCAATTTTCTAAAGCAAATATATTTAAACACTGCTGTTTCTCTCAGGAAATATTTCACAAAGGGAGTTTATGAAAAAGTGAATATTCTAAAGCACACACATGGGCTCCTCAGAGGGATTCAGGCTTTCGCGGCGCTCATCTGGGCAGCTACAGCAGCACATTCTTCATTAGTAAGTACCTCAGCCCCTCTTTTCTCGACCTCACTCCCAAAGCAGCCTGCACAGATTTCATCTGATTTCCGAGGGCCAAATTTAAGGGCTTAGATTTACTGACAACTATTCTTTTAAGTCTTTCATTTGTAACCATTCACTAAACAAATAATATCTGATTTCAACATCAGAGAGCAAGTGGGAGGTGCAGTGAGAAAAGACACAGAACTATAGAAATGATTTTCTTTTCTAATTAGCTAATGCAAATGAACTTGCTCCATTTTTTTCTCTCTTGAAATGTTTCCTTTGATAAAAGCCCCCTCCCCATTTTTTTTTCCTGGGAGAAAATCGTCAGAAGGTATTTCTAGAGAGGGTTACTAAGTACTTGTTAGGCTTCACGTGTAGAGCTGAGTGTGAGCTGAGAAGCGGAGGAGGCTCCTCGCTGAGTATGTATGAACTAGAAGGCAGGAGCTCCTGAGTACCAATACTGATTTTTGCTTTTTCTTATTTGATTCTAACGTGACTACAAGTGGACCTTCAGAGCTGATTCATGGAAAGTCTGGCAGCATCGCTGGATGACCAGTAAGCTGCTTTTCTATTTCCAGGACCCAAACAGAGGCCTCATCTGTAAAATGGGGACAATATCTCCAGCATGCCAGGGCTATTGTAAGGCTCCAAAATTATGAAAACTGAACCTAATGGACAACGCAAGTAGACACTCAATAGGTAATAGTTGTTATTATCAGATTATGTTCCTGATCTTTTGTGGTTGTTATAAACTACCTAAATCATTCTAAATGTGAAAAAGGCACATGTTATTAATCTCAGCAGATATGTATTTAGGACATTCTAGGTGGAAGGCAAGGAGTTATCAGGTGTGGGGGATGCCAAAGTGAAATGAGATGTAGATTCTGTACCAAATCCATCAGCCTTATTGATTAGGAAGTTGTGTTTACATCTCTTGGTTCTTTGAATAGGTCGTTGTGAGATTCCAAACAACTCCCTTAATCTACCTGGGTCCCAGTCTAAGGAGAAAAGAGAATGCCTTAGAGTTGGAGGTGGGAAAGGAGAGGAGCAGAACCTGCTACCAGGCTGGGCTTTAGAAGAATCACCTGGTAACTCTCCTTGAGGCCTAAACTACGTGACACAGATTTCTGGCTGAATTTCGGGGAGGTTTCTTTTATTACAAAGTGATCACCCTTGTATGGTAAGCTTTCATTTCTTCATAATTATGAAAAAAAAAGGCTAAGGCTAAATGTATGCTATAAAATTCACTCGTTTTACCTCTTTCATTATAAACTATCAAAAGCAAGGTGATGAAGTAATAAAACATATTTAAAGGTATTCAAAAGAAAAGCTTATGCTGGAAATATCTTTAGGGTTTGATAGGGTAGGTCCGCTGACTGCTTCAGGGGGATATGTTCCTTCTGGTTCCACATTTGCTCCCACATGGTTTATCTTGGAAGTGCCTGGCCCATCACAGACACTAAACAACTGGAAGCCAACATTATAAGCAACTATACTGTAGTCTAGGTTGGCTTATTTTTAAATGGACTAAAATTTTATGAAAATCAAACCTCCATATTTCAATTTAATAGAGACTTATTGAGTCTGACAGCGTGGCAAAGCATCCAAATTCCAAATGTAATAAACGAAGACCTCCAAAGGGTCCCAGCATCACTGATACCAAATGCATCTGCCACATGGTACTTTGAAAAGCCTGCTTGGGGCCAGATTATTTTGCCAAAGAAGGACACAATAAACAATGAATGATATATGTGAAACCATAACTGCTGCTGAAAGTGACTGGAAATCAGTATCTAATAAGTTTTGGCAGAGAAGTCTTCTGTGACAGAAGTATCCTAACATTAGATAAAACAAATCAAAGTTGTTATTGGGAGTGAGGAAATGTTAATACACACTTATCAACAACTATTTAATAAGGGCAAATCCAGTAAGAGAAAGTTTTAGATAAATGTTAGGATATCTTTTAGTGGACAGAAAAGAATTTATGCTGACCTATTTATTTCTATAGGCCATAATATCTCTTTTGGAAGTTTTTAAGACCAGTTTTAATAGTTAATTTTTCACAGTAAGGACAGAGATCATCTCAGTGGTTCTATTTTCTTTTAATAGCATCATTTTCTGCACTCAATATTTAACCATATCTATTCCCAAATGACAAAACTGTTTTATGTATTTCCCTTTTCATTTGCTCTTTGCTGACCAAAATTTGCTGGAAGATCAAGGGCAAAGAAATACCTGAAATGAGAGTGATGTTAAAGAATTTGACTATCAGTGAGGTAATAGCTTTTCATAAGTAAAACTATAAAGTTGAAAAATATTATTCTCTAAATCAACCAAATTATATGTCGTAAAACTGCTTATTGGTTCATTGAACTATTCTAACACTTTCCAAAACATTTATTAATTAAAAAAAATTGAACATCTTTTTGTTTTATGTGTGCTATAGACTGAATGTTTGTGTCCCCCCAACATTCGTATGTTGAAACCTAATCCCCTGGGTGATGGTATTAGGAGATGGGGCCTTTGAGAAATTAGGTCAAAAGAGCAAAGCCCTCATGTTATAGGATTAGTGCTTCAAAAGGGAGACCCCAGAGAGCTCTCTTGCCCCGTCCATCACATGAGGACACAGTGAGAAGACAGCTGTCTATGAACCAGGAAGCTGGCACTCGGCAAACACTGAATCTGCGGGCTTCTCGATCTTGAGCTTCCCAGCCTTTGGAACTGTGAGAAAGAAATTTATGTAGTTTATAGCTCACCTAGTCTATGGCATTGTGCTAGAGCAGCCCGAACAGACTAAGACAATGTGTCTGCTGAAAGTTAACACAGGATGAGCCTGCACTAGACTTCTCCAAGGACTTCTCCCATTCAACTGAGAGCCATTACATCTCAAGTTTCTGGAAATGTGTTGTGAGCAAAGGAAAGCTGTGTGAAGTGCCCCTTTGAAGTGGCCGGGTAACACTTGGATATTAATGCCCACCACATGGCTTGGGTCCTTCGTGTTTGCGCCTGGGCCCCAATCATTCCTGGCAGTGGCTGGGTGCTCCACACAGCCCTACTTGCACCTCTGCTCTGCCCTGGTCTGCCCAGTGGCTGACAGCGGCCCTGCAACATGCCTGCATCACTGCCACTGAGCAATACTGTCAGGTGGCATAAAGCTTCAATAAAAGGATATTTCTACACAGCAGCCAGTATACAGCATTTCAGTATTTTTACCTTCAGTACAGCTGTACTGATGCATACCAGCTAAACATCAGCCTTGCCTGAGAAAAGACCATAATCCACACATCCCAAAACCTTAAAAAAGACCAAACCCAGCCTGGGATTGCTATAAACATGGTTTCAGAGAATGAAAGGGGCTTTGCAGAAGTCATCAGGAGCCAGGTTTTACCTCCTCCCAGTCCAGCTCTTTCCTTCGGCTGTGATGCCTCCAGTTCACCTTAATAGGAATGTTCTGAGCCAGAATCTGGAGGCTTCCATTCTAAATAGGGGAGGTGGGTGGGAAAGAGGTAGAAAACCCAGGAAGCTAACAAACTAAGAAATTGGTGGGATTCTTTCTGTTTTATCTGACACCATGTCTGTTGACAAGAGACAAACAAGAGTATGGAACTTGCTAGATAAGGCCCCAGACATCCTCTGGTTGCCAACAGGAGCACCATCCTTTTTGTTGCCAGTGTCCTACTTACATTAGGTATGCAAGTTTTCAAAAACAATCCCATATATCACGCAGGCTCCAAAGGCAATGTGTATACTGCCGTGCCTACAGTTGCTTAAGGAAAAAGCGGTTTCTGTTGCCCTAGATAGGCAGCCCTTCAGGCTGCAGTTGCAGAAATGAAATGTTCAAGGCCTTTGGCGCTTCCAGTCCTGCTTGGGAGAGGACATGGACCTGGCATTTGGAAAGCATTTGCTCTCCATTAAACTTACCGAACCTTGACAAACCAGAGGGGCCAAGAATCAGTCGGCCACTGGCCAAGGCTGGGCCTTCCAAAGCCGATGACGGTAATGAAAACAATAACACCGCCATTTATAATCTTCAAAGGGATTCTGCCAATGTTTAACCCTGAATGACCTCACGATCTGAAAGGAATCTCAAGATTTGTTTTGCAGGAAAACAAGAAAACATTTGACCAGAATCTCTCTGTCTCTCTCTCTCTCTTTTTTTTTTTTTGCTTCTTTTTGCCTGCAATTGCCCTCTTGGCCATAGAACCAAATGTGTGTCCCTATCCCACCTCGTCTCATCTGGGTGAATTTACTAAGGTGACATTCAAAGACTGGGGAGGGCAGAGACGGAGCAAGTGGTCATTAGGTGAGAAGTGTCCCACTGGCCAAATGCCAAGTGTCCATACTCTAATTCCCTAAATGATTAACAGTGCAGCTAACACCAGCCTGGGCCCTTTAGCCTTGAGAGCATCTAACCTCCATTCATTAGCGCACAAAAAACAACTTAGTGGAGGGGACTACGATAAACAAAAGTCACGATGCACAAAACATCTGTTCTGCTCTAGCAATGAATGTCCTCAACTGGTTTTCATGATACTCTATTTGGAAACAGAAAATAAGACTTAGATAGGTTGGAAACTAAGAACAGAATTCCTCACTTCCCTCTCTATGCTCTTACTGCACATCAGTGTGGATCACAACAGATGAATCATGTCCCATTTGTTGACTGTCAGAATTTCACTCATCCTCAGCATTTATAGCACTAAGTACTGCCACAGTCACAGCTCTTTTAGTGAACCAAGTCCCACTCTAAAGGTTGCAAGACACAGAATTAACAATGAGTGTCAACTGTGGGCAGTAACTGAAGGCAGGCCGGTGAGAAGGCGAGAAGTAGTGAAAGCCAAATATCCCTTCACCTTTGCTATAAGCCATTTCTGCTTCTAACATAAATAACGCTGCTCAAGAATTTGCCAAGCATGAGGTTTACCCAGACCCTCTGTCTTGTGTACCTCAAGATGGGAAACAAAGCAGATGAGAAATAGTCAAAAGCGTGTAAATGAAGGAAATAAACGTGGACAATCACCAATAAAATAATAGAGCTTCCTGGGCCAGGAATCACCTTGGCAAATCCCACTTTGGAGACTCCAATTCTTCAAGTGAGGATGCCAACCCTGTGTCCCAGTTGCCCACAAATAACACCCCTGGAGTGGAAATCCCAGCTGTATATGTTTTACTCTCTTACCAATGTTTCATTTTTTCCAAACTTTTTCTTCCCTACATGTGGTTGCCCAAACCAATTCATGTGCTTACTGGCATGTTATGAAACATGGAAACAATTAGAGACCACATTCTAGGGCACGAGAATGATCTTCTACAGAATCAATGAACTACGCAGAACTTGAGAGCATTTGGCAAAAAAGATGGAAACTGTGGGATAAAACCCACTAACAGTATCTCATGTCACAGTCCATTTTATAAGGCTTTAAATTGATCTGTGTTTCAGGCAGCAATCATATTTTACCTTCAAAATCTCCAGATTTTAGCCTTTATATTTTGTTTTGTTTCTTTATATATCTGAATGAAACTCATAGAAAACATTCAACACACACATTTCGTCTTTGGGGTTGACAACTGTGTGTATTCATCATACAAATAGTCTTTTTGATTAGGTTGGAGATCCTTTCAAGGCCACATTTGAGGAAGAGTAATAGTATTTGAAAATCAAAGAACTTAAGTTTTCAAATGGCCAACTGAAGTCCTAAGTCATCCCTCACACATGTAATACCTTCTTTAGCCATTCAAACCTAAGAATGGTCAGTTCTCTAACAAAAGGCCAGTTAAACCTGCTAATGAACCCAACAGACCTGTGTGTGAATGAGCTGTTCTAATTCAGTAAGAGTTACAAACATTGCTGCTTTATCAACAGCAGGCCAGAGTAACAAAGTAAGAGTGAGCCAGGCCTACGCAAAACAGAAAGCTGGAAAACACAGGAGAGAGGTCTTAAGTAGAAAATTCCCTAGCATCATCAAATAAATAAGAATGGGGAGGGAGAATGCAAAACTGAACCAAAAAGAAATGCGGTATCAAGAATGTATGAACTTTACCGACCATGTAACTCATGTTCACATCACTCACTATTTTCATATTGTATTCCTTCAAGATACGGCTGCAGGGACAGTAGCAGCCAGAAGAGCCAAGACGTGTTTGCAGACTGATGCGTTTCTGCATCAGGGTCTCTGTTCTGGGGAGTCTGTTTGGAGAATGCAAGTGCAAAAAAAACACCCTTGTTCTCAGCTACACTCTCCTCTAGACCATAATGCACGGGTGCGCTACACTGGGGACAGTGGGCAGGATTTGCCATGGGCAGTGGCTCTGAGCTTGGTCAGGATTCACTGTGAACTGCAGAGAAACTCATCTCATATGGAAACAAAAAATTGAATTATTTGGAAGAGAGCTTTAGGGGAAAGTAAAGCTATAATTAATGGTAAAGCCTCCAACTTCTCTCTATCAGACCAAACAATAATAGTTGAGAGTCACTGAGCCACCTTGTCACATTCCTTATCTCAGTCAATATCCAGCAACTGGCTCATTACACAGTAAGCAGCAGTCAGAATCTAAACCCAGACGCCTGACTGTGAGACACCCCCACCTAGAACTAGGCCATGTAGTGTTCCTTCTCTCTGATGGTGATGTCCCCAGAGTCGTGTGTAATATCATGCTCCCCTCTCTTCCCCACCCCGAATCTCTGGCTCGCAGGTACTCCTACGTACTTCTAATACACATCCTTGTTTATGTATAAGTACACACACGCTTTCCCTCCATATACCAAGGAGATGGATATTATTTTAAGAACCAGAGTGTTAATCAAAATATGAAACTTTTAGGTTTCAGCTCTTGGAGAGGTGATTCATTTAAACTACCTGGACCACCTCCATTTATGAGGGAGACTACAGGCAATTTCCTAAGTAAAGCCAAAGCTAGTTCAGATGTCTGCTTTGAAGTTGGCTGCTGGGAAGTGAGAATTCATTGAGTCTCCAGGTCAGCCACATAACCCACAAAGTTCAAGTATGGAGCTATATATTTCAGTAACAACTAACCACTATATAACACTGTTTTTACAGTGAAACTCAATCCTAGGTCTTGAGAATCCAGGAACGCCTTGCCCTTTCTCCATGAGGCTGCAGGCGAAGGAGCCACTCAACAGGGAAAAGGGGAGGTGGGTGGATGTGAAGGTAGATGGATGGATGAACGGGTAACATAATCTGGGGCACCAGTGCTCTGTTCGATCTCTCTGTTGCACTTAGTCATTTATTCTTACGTGTTCCAGACTAGGGAACAAAGGGCTTTGGGGCCTGGGGGGTCAGGACTCGTGTATGGTCAGATTGATAATGGTTGAGACTCCTCAATATTGGCTTATGCAGGTCATCACAAATTTGGGTGCAGGCTGAATCACCACAGAATAAAAGTCAAAAGGCAGCATTTTAATTGGCTTCCTTTAGGCTATTTAACAAAGAGAAAGCTAACTTGCAAGAGCAAAGAGTAATTAATGAAGGGAGGAAACAGAGGCTCCTTTAGTAACTTCCAAATAAGTTCCTCTGTCTGAGGTAGGGGGAAAAAAGGTAGCCTGCAACATAAAGATAAACTGGAGGTATTTAAGTCACAATGCCTTCCGTCAAGACCTGCTCATTACCATCAGATTGCCGTGGTGGCAGTGGGGCCAGTTAGAACTAACTTTATTATTAGAAGCAATTAAGGAGAAAGGGGGCAGAATTTCATTTGGTTATTTCAAAACAAGTTTCTGTGCATGGTTTAATGAAGGCCTGCAGTGTCAAGATAAAATGTGTGTTTTACTGAAAACAGCTTTTGCAAATGACTGCTTGTTACCAGGCAGTATCTCCCAGCAGAGTGGTCCAGGTAGGTTGGATTTACAAGCACGCCAAAATATAATAGCTCAGCTGTCTCAGCCTCGCAGACGTGTTAGCACGCAGTATGGACTGATGTGTTCTGGATTCAGACTGTCTTCAATTTCTAATACTGCCTTGGTAGCTGGAGGACCTTGGGTGACCTTCTGGAATGCTCTAGTCTTAGTTTACTCATATGTAAAGTGGAGATCATAGGAGTATTTATCTCAGAGAGTTGCTGTGAAATATCAATACACCTAATATGTGTTAGACATTGTTATAATTATTAACAGGTATATTCAGGAATCACTTGGGTAGGGGGTTGCTTGTAAAGGAAGAGCATGTTATACAGGAGTTGTCTTAAGTATAACTCAATAATAGATCAATTTATATCTTTTGGAGTGTGCATGTAAAGGTATTTGTCTTCACAGTCATAAGTTTTTATCTACATTCATTTCAGACAGTATTTCAATAGTTCTATAGAATTCACGTTTTTATAAGGTCTGATTGCTATTTTAGTTTTGCAAAACCAGTTGTGAACCATATCTTTTTATTTCTCAACTCCTTATCTGTAAGGTAACAGCTGGAACTTTCTATATTTTCCTAAGTCTGAGTACTTCCAAAAAATCTTTTGGTCTGGCCCTGCCAAGGCAACCACAGGCAGGACTCAAAACTCAATAAATCTAGGAGCTTTTTTTATAGCTACTTTTTAAGTTGACAATTTTGTATGGCCCTTGAATGATGTTGTAAGTATCCAAATGGCCCTTGGTAAATAAAAACATTCCCCACACCTGATGTAGAAGACCATTTAGAAAACCTCAACAGTCATACAACAAATGGGGAGTTGAGCTTTGGCTTCCTTCTACATATCCCTTTTGAGCTATTGTGATCACACTGAAAGACCTCTCACTTGTTGTTTCAAACTCTGCCCTGAATATCCCACCCTTCAGTGAGAATATGTGTTATCTTCATTCATTTTTCAGAGGCTCTTTGATTAAATTCTCAAGGTTAAGGATTGATTTTCAACTGGCTACAATATCTGCCTATTTTCCTGGGAATATGGCTTACCTATTATGTTTTAGTTTTGCAAATCAGCAGCATTGAACTAACGTGCCATGCACCATAATATTAGATCCCTATGATGAATAGAACTCCTTTCTTGGACCTTAATAAGCAATGGTTCTGTTATTAAAATCTACTCATTTTGGAGAAAGCTAAATTAGCAAAATACTTTCTACACATTCATGTGCTTTCTCAGCTGTGTATCAACCAACATCATTTTTCTGGCTTCCCTGACTTAATTTATGCTAATTTGAATAATTTAAATAAGCGCCCGTGTCATATAATTTTAGATCTTATGCTGCAGATTAAAAAGAAAGAAAAAGTTAAAAAATACTGGGAAGTAGATATTGGTGAAATTTTCCCCAAAGTCTGTTCTTGTTCCATGTTTTTTAAAAAAATTGGTTCAAGCTAATAGATATTTTCTCTAACCAAACTGTGTACTTTGTTGAGTACTACTTTTTGTTTGTTCATTTTAGTGATCACACATGGTAACATGAGAGAATTTCACTTCTGAAAGACTCAGAAGTGTTCAGGAATGGTTTAATCAGCGTTGTGGATGCCCATTCACAATAATGTCTGTTAGAAGGTTGAAGCTTAAGGCAAGATTCTGAACAGAATAAAATATGCAACACAGGGAGTATCTGAGGGAAGATTTTAAGAGGGAAGAGATGGATGTTTATTCTTACCCTGGATCGCTCTTCTAGTTTTGTCATCATGACAACTGTGGCACTCCGTTGCTCCCATATCATTCTCCAAAAGTCCCCAAATGTTTCAGGGAGAGACCCCTGTGTTGCAATATAGGCGTTTTGTTTCCTGTAACCATCTATGTAGTTGGCATTCACATAGTCACTTCCTGGGATGCCTGCAAAAGAAGAATGTTATTCAACTAGGGAATGTATCACAAGAGGGGACAGCCTGGGCACAGCCTAATGGCACTGTTACATTACTGTTCACACTGCGCTAGAGGAGTCACAGTGACAGAATTTGGGTTTTAAGCAAGATTCAAACAGGTCTAAGAGAATTAAAGAAACACAATGTCTGAGGTGTCAGATCTTTATAAAATGACAAAGTGGACTGCCAAAGAAAGAAAAATACAATGGACTGTCCACAGAATGCCTTCTCTTGCATTGTCTTTCTCTGTTGCACCAGCAAAGTATAGCTTGCAAAGTTAAATACACAATGATCTGGTAGCATTCCTTGCTTTCTCTTTTTCATTCCCAGACAAAAACTAAAGAAAATAATGCCTGAGTCTGAAAAATGTGATATAGCACGCCCTAACAGTGAAAAGTTCTTTGCCGATTTCACAAACAGGGAACTCATCCAATCCTCACAACCACTCTATGGAATGAGTCCTGTGACGAGCTTCCTTTCACCAAGGACAAGCCTGAGAGCACAGAGATTGACAACTTGCTCGAGCTGGTGGGTCGGGTTTAATTAGAGGCGGGCCATCTGCTGTGACTCTGGCCTAACCTCTGCGGACTATCGCTTCTCATTGCAACCTCATGGGGTTGTTGAATCACATGAACCTCTCTGTGGATTATGACAGTTGCCTCCTCATTGGTTGTCCCACTTCTACTTTTATCCTTTGCAATCTGTTCTCCATCTAGCATGAGAGCAATTTTTAAAAGCGTATTTCAGACACTGTAACATCTCCTCTTCAAACCCAACAATGGCTTCCCCTTACGCTTCAAATAAAATCCAGTCTCTCAACAATGGCTACAAAGCTCTGCACTTCTCCAGGCTCCTCTCGTTCTGCTCACCCTCTAAGCTTCTAGACTCTAGACTCTGCTTCAGTTGTTAGAAAATTGTTCTCCTCCCTTGGTGCCATCCCGCACCTGGGAACACACTTCCTCCTGCCCATTGCAAAATGTTCGCCCCCATCCCAGAAGGCCTGCCCTTCACACCTTGGGACCTCAGAACTCCCTTGGCAATTCTGTACATTACCTATTACAAACTGTAATCATTTGTTTGTTTACTTGTTTATTGCCCGTCTGACCTCTCGACCATCTCTCTTATTCACCTACGCTTCCTAGTGACAAAAAGTGTAAGTAATTTTCCCCAGTTCCAACATTTAATAAGCAGCAGAGTTATTTAATGCAGATATTGCGACTGAAAATCTAATTTTCCCTTAGAATGATGCCTTAAGAGAAATATAGGCAAGCTTTGAGCTTCTTCCATGGAGAGTAGCCAGAATGATTAAGGAAATGAAATCTATTCCATATAAGAAAGGAATATGGAATACAACTTGGCAAAGGAAAAAGTAGGGGTGGGGGGGTAAGAGCTGCCTGTGTGTATCTGAAGAGAGGTTCAGGTTTATCACGATGAAACCCAAGTTTTTCAATTCTGAAGGATGTAACCACAGAGATATGGATTTTATCTCCAATAGAATAAAGCATTTTCAAATTGTCAGAATCAAAAAGGGAATCGATTTCCTCGGGAGGAAACAAGTTGCCTATCCCTGGGAGGGGACAAGCACTTATGGCAACGTCACTGTGATATGGGAGGTAGCGTTAGAACATGTACATGGTTCCTTTTTCACTCTAGGAAAACATGGGTTTTGGACTTAGGGGAAAAAAAAATATTTTCTTTCTAATGAAACATATGTTCCTAAGCTAAAATTATTATATTTCACTGATTGCCACTTTCAATTACTTTGAAAGATTTTCTGATTCCAGTTGTAAAACTGATCCTCTCAAGGAAAGTAATGAAAGTCAGATGGAAACTACGGGGCTCTGAGATGCACACATGGATGTGGAATACCACCAGCATTAGTGAAAAGCCTTTTGAGTGAAAAGGCTTTTGCTCAGTTGGTTGTAACACTATTCATCTATTATAGCTACTTAAGAAACAGTTGGGATTCTGGCAGCCCTTTGTTGATAAAGATCCTATCCCTCCCTGACATCAAGTTATTGTAGATTCAAAGGACAGTTTAAATGAAGTCCTCAGGTTACAGCCACCGCGAAGTGGCACATCTACATGTCCCCAGGATTTGTTTCTGAGCCAACAATAAATCTACTCTATCACACAGGAGAAGCCCACTTTCAAACTTTTAATTTAGCAATTAGCAACATTAAAGAACTCATTAAAAGGAGTTTGGCTATGGGCCTCACTCAATTACCAACATATATAACACTTTTTTCCAAAATTCAAAATGGAGAAAACTGGGTTAATGACTCAGAAAACACCTCAACTGGACCCTGTGCCATTTCACCTTTATAAAGGATAACAAATGTGTTTGAACCATGTGTCTGAGGACAAGGGCAATGGACATGAGACTCACATCTAAAGCAAGGGAAGCAAGCCCATCCAACATTCAGTTACTATGTAATGAACTGTTTTTAGACCTACTGCTCAAGTTTGAACAATAAACGATTATTTTTTAGGGGGATTGGACTGCTACTGAATAATGATTGCACTTCCCGGGAATAAAAATAGAAGACTTCTGCCTGAAAACTCGGAGGCACCTGGGACCGATACCGTATCACCAAATGCTTTAAGGATTTGGGACTTGATATTTTGAAAAGAGAATTAAAAACTTAACACCTGGTACAGAGCTAAGTGTTAGGCTAATGTTTACATCCTGAAAATAATGCTAGGGATTCTCTTCTGTTTTGACACTTTTCTCTAAGGAGGTTCTACCTGAAATGAAAGCCTCCTCTGGCAAATCCCTTAACCCACTCTGGCTAAAAGACATTTCAGGCAAGTTCTCTCCCACATGTCCTTTGCAATGTGGAGATGTGAGAGAGGGCTTTGTTCTCCAGAAGCTCTCAATCTAATGTGTCCTACATTCATACAACCCAAGATAACAAGCTGTGTAGAAAGATGAATGAGAAAAGATCTTAGAAAGAGTGGTGGTTTGCCCTTCTAAAAATATTAACCCTAGATGGGAAGCTAAAGTAAAAAAAGTAGGATATTTTACGTCAATGAGACCTTAGTTTTCAATGTGCTGTATTTTGAAAAAGTTTTCAAACAATCCTGATCAAGGGTGGGGTTGGGGGGACTTAACACACTGGCTTTCTAAGTGTTCGGGAGCCATGAAACGCTTCTTCAATAGTACTGACTGTGATGCTTCTGCTGGGAGGCTGGATCTACGAAGTTCTTCTGCTTTTTTGGGGTGATTGTCTTCAAGTAATGCATATTTGTTCATTTAATTTTCAGTTCCCTGCCTTACCCAAAGATTTGCATCTGCTAATGCAACACTAATCAGAGTGCACTTCTAATATAAGAGAAGCATGTGAGAATTAATTGAATTCCTCCAGGGCTGTGATAGATAGAAAACTAACTTAAAACGCAGTCCTGAAACAATACAGTTACTATAAATTAGCTGATTACTTTTATTTCTTAGAGTCAAGGAGACCTCTGTTCAATACTATAATAATGGTGCTTGTCTTTTTGGGGGTCGATAGTAGGGAGGAATTATTAAAACAACAGAGCACAACAAAAATGCCTGCCTTTAGCTTGTCATAGGCAAAAATCTTAGAACTGTTACTATTATAGGAACTGTCTCTTGGAGTCAGTCTTAATGTCATTGTCCAAGAACAACAACTTAGGTTTAAAAGTTGATCTTTCCTAAGAATCCATGGGTTTATTATATTTATAAATATAAATTTCACAAATTTCCATGTATTGTTTTATGTGTACTCTCCAATTAATAGCTATGTAAATAGTTCCAACACCAATAATGTTTATCATTCTCATCTTAAAAGTGAGAAAATGGAGGGTAGATCTTGAATTCATATTATACCAGTATGCCCCATCTAGTGTTAAAGTGTATTTCTTCAGTTAATGGACTACTCTATATTGTGGTACCCAAAAATATTACTTTCATGCTTTATACTGGGTCTTTGTGTTTTGGACAAACTAAACCCGGAGCTGTGAAACTCAAGTCTTTAAGACTAAGAGAGGTTGTGATGAGGTGAACGGTTGGTAGAGCTGAGCTTCTATGTTCTCAATGCATAACAAGCCATTACAAACAGCTAATTCAAACAAAATTAGGCCAGTTATAGGCTCTCCTTTTATTTGCTGGGAATTGCTAGTTATAGCTCTCAGTGGAAAAATAAGCCTGGGCATGGACTTTGGGATCCACTGTTCTTTTAACTGCCTGAAAAAATCTGAAAACATTACCGTAAGTTCAAAATGCAAGGACACCCCCCTTTGTCCAAGCACAAGATGAACGGGACAGAGTTCCCTGACGTCGTTTCCATGTGTGCTTGAGTATGAACAGAAGGGGAGGAATCTTTGGAGAAATGAAGCTACTCTGTTCAAAACAGTATTTGTGATGAAAAAGTACCAAAAAATGCTTTAAAATCTTGAAAACATGTTGCAATGTTAAAGAATATACTATCTGAGCCCGGCCGGGAGTGGCTCAGCGGTTGAGCGTCGACCTAGGATCCAGGTGATCGGGGTTGGAATCCTGGTCAGGGCACATGCCCAGGTGGCGGGCTCGATCAATGACTCTCTCATCATTGATGTTTCTGTCTCTCTCTCCCTGTCCTTTCCTCTCTCTGAAATCAATAAAGATATATTTAAAAAAAAAAAAAAAAAAAAGAATATACTATCTGAGCTGTTCTGTCGTGACTGGGTGAAAATAAAGTTGTTTGTATTTATTTGAGGAGGAGTAACTGAACCAAGTGGGTCTATTTAAGAAAGCAAAACAATTGGCTTTGCATTTGATTTTTCAAGTCAACAGATAATTTTCTTTTTAGAAAAGATTTCTCTCATTGAGGAGTATTTAAAATTATAAGTTTTATAATAAGACTTTATGCCCTGAGGTTAACTGAAAAAGCAAGACTGAAAATAGTGCATGAATTATTTTCTTGATGTGAAATTAAGTAATCATAAAGAGAAAGGACATATTTTTGTATTGCTGCTCACTATAGGAAAACTCCCAGGTGCCTTTGGAAGCCTTGGGACAACACTGAGCACTTGCTAAAACTTTTGAGAACTTGACCAGGAAACGAGGCTCCTGTCTAGGGCCTCTGGCAGTTTTGCTCTTTGTCATTTGGGCAAGTTGTTCCATGTGTCCAGAACTCTGACTGCTTATCTGCTAAATAAGGCTTGTCGGGCATACTGATTCCCTCAAGTCCTTTTGCGTCCTAAAATAAGACGTCTCCCCGTGGTATTCTTAACCTTTGTGGGTTTGGACATTTCTGTGAAGTTATTTAAGATGAGTAGAGGCTTTGTGTCTCTCAGATTAGGTAGGAAGATGCTCTTTCAAGCTGATTTCTACTGCTCCTACCTCTGATGTACTGAGATGAGATTTTTTTTTTTTTTTTTGGTGTGACTGATACTTGAAATTTTGATTAGAATTTGGTGCGGTAAAAAGCAAACAAACTCAAAAACAAGATGAGGTGGTGGGGCTAGGCTACTGGGTAGTCTGTTCGGGGAAAGCAGCTCTCCTTGGACTGTGGAGGTGAGAATGAAAGGCAGCATTAGAGGAAGGCAGAGTCCCATCAAGGCTGCAGAGGGCTAATTGTTGTCCAGAGGTTCTGCAACTTTAAGCAACATGACGTATAACAGAACCAATTCCACCACAGGCTAATTGACATAGATGGAAGTTGAGATCCTCCAGGATCTCGTCCATGTTACCAGGAGGCAATGCTATAGAAGGACGCGCTCTACAGAGCTGGAGGTGAACCTTCGCTGAGTGGTTGACTTTACTCCAACTCGGTGTGGCATCAAAGCCCAGGTACTGCTATTTTCTTTTGCTTCTACAAATCCTTAGTAAAGTTTGCATCAAAAGAAACTGTTTTGGGTAAACCAGCTTATTCCCTGTTGTAAGACAGAAGTACTCAAATTCCAAAAGAGCAAGAAAGCTACCTTCACCCCCCCCCCCCAGAAGCTCCAGGATTCTTTTTTATTATATTGGTTCTATTAAATTGAAAAAACGTGTTAAAAGCTACCTTTTATGTAGTAAATAATGTCCCCTTATTTTTGGTTCGTGTACTTCAATACATGTACCAAAAATAAATAAATAAATAAATAAAACTCTACTGAACAACAATAAATTGCTGGTCAAGAGCTAGATTGCAATTTTCACAATTCACAATGCAGGAAAAAAAAAGTTTACTTAGTTTGCTGACAGCAGCAACTACAGGAGAGAAAATAGAAATCTAATAAAATTACGAGTGCCTTTATTTAATTCCGAAGAACACAGGTTTTCTTTCCCCTTCACTAGCACCATGGCAGCCACCCATGGCTGCATCCGAAGGAGCAAAATGGATTTCCTTTGCCACGAACCAGAGAAACGAAGGCTTCTCCCAGAGGCCTTCTCACAGGGCGTCGCCCGCCACCACAGCCCCAAGATGCGGCCCTGGTTTGGCAGGTCCCCCTCCACGTTTCCACAGAGCGCAGGGCAATGCTCCGAGAAGCCCGTCACCACTGTGATATTCCCGGGGGGACGGGCGACTTCCAGAGAGCCTTGAACCCTCCCTTGCCTGTGTCCCCTCCCCCTCGTCCTCTGTGCCTCTGCCCTGCTGCGGAGGCTGGGCCATCCCAGTGGCCCCAGGGAAGGATGTGGGCCATGGAGTCGTCTTTGAATGTATTCCAAGATTAACTACAAGTGCTGGGGACTTATCCGCATCTCCTTTCTGGTAGGTGGCACTTTGCCATGAGATTAAGCAGGGTGTGGGCCGGCGCAGAGCACCCCTTCAGCCAGAGCTTTGGTCTACTTGGCGTCTATTAATAAATATGCAGTTATTACAGGGCTTCATGCAGCAGCGAGGCAGTCAGATCCAGAGAGGCGTGTGACGGCAGGGGCCCTGCCTGTGGGAAAGCCTCAGGGACTCAGTCTCCTCTTATGTATCCTAATATATTAGCAGCATTATCCTCATGCCCTTACCCAACACCTCTGTGGGAATCAAATGAGTCAATAGGTTTAAAACTTCTAAACTACCAGTGGATATTAGCTATTCTTAGGGTCGACATCATAAACAGAAATGAAACAAACCTATTCATTCCTAAATATTCCTAAATACCCTACCGAGGAAAACTAATTCCAAATCTGAAAGGCCCCTTTCCAGTTTCTATATTTAAAAAAAAAGAAGAGAGGGCAAACTTAATTATTTTATAACTTCCCAGCAAGTACAACCTGCCTTTATTATAACAATAGAATCACACCCAGAATGTATGGGTTTCTTTACAGCCTCAAAGTAACAAAGTGTAGGTTCATTAATACAGGCTGCATAGGTGTACAATAAATAAAAACCCCCATAACTGAAGTAAGGACAATGGAGATAAAAAAGAACTCATAGAGCTTTTCGATTAGCTTCCTGGAAATAAGAGTAAAGGAAAAAAACCCAACACGACCAGCCATCTCTTAAAAATGCTTTTTCTCTTTTCCATATAAGAAACAGCCTAAGTACAGGCTGATCCCCACACCACAACCTGGGCTACATGCAGGGGACAGATGCTGTTTAAACAGCTCTAACTAGTCCTTACGCAGGCTGCAAGCACCTTGTGAAATTGGTCCACGATTCCAAAGGCTAAGTCTGATCTTGCTTTCTATTTAAGACAAATTAAGCTTGAAAAATCTGTGTGGGCACCTCTTCTCAGAGAGGGAGAGATGCTTTTATTTATTTAAAAAAAAACAAACACTCTGAAATAAAAGGATTAAACTTTGTCGTGCTTGTAAACAATTAACTTGAAAAGTGAAAGGCTAAACATGTTAAAGACGCTGTACTAAATCAGTGATTGATATTCTGAACAATATGAGAAAAATAAACTCAACCAATAATCGGATGAAAATTAGAAAACAACTTTTTTCTTTTCATTTTTTCAGATGGGGCATATATTCTAACCAACTTCAGTTTGTTAAGTAGAATTTCAAGAGCAAGATACAATAAACACCAAGTGCCCACAAACTATTCACTAGTGCTCAGGCTAACGTGAAAGATAGGTAGGTAGGTATGTACATAAGTAGGTAGGTAGGTATAGATATAGATGGATGGATGGATGGATGGATGGATGGATGGATGGATGGATAGAAGATAGAGAGATAGAGAGATAGAGAGAGAGAGAGAGAGAGAGAGAGAGAGAGAGAGATAGAGAGATAGAGACATAGAGAGATAGAGAGATAGAGAGATAGAGAGATAGATAGATAGATGATAGATAGATAGATAGATAGATAGATAGATAGATAGATAGATAGATAGATAGAGAGAAAGAGATCCTAGAAGAAGGCAAAGGGATCATATTCAGTGAGATGACTTGGGAAACAGCACCTGGCAGCTGTTAAAGGAATTCTTTATTGAGAAAAATATATTAAAACTCTTTGATATTGGAGTTTCCTATGGAACCCTAACATCAAACATTTGTATTCACTAAAATATAATTAACTGATTTTTCTAGGTTTGTTTGTTGTGTTTTTACTTATTGGAAAAAATGTCAGGTTACTAGATATGGCCTGAAAAAAAAAGTATCTATCGCATGGTACCCTGTGAAAGTGGAAACTATGTTACTATGTGCTGACAGCTGTTTTACATGAACAAACAGTGACTTCGCACTGAACACTCTGCAGAAGAGAGGCGAGGACACAACTTAGAGACAGACCACTGGTATGGCGGCAAATGGTGCAACGGCACAGGGGACTATCAGTGGTTTCTTTTCTTTACGTTTTAAAATTAGGTTTATCTAAGGGGCAGTGATTCCCTGTGAGCTACTTTCTCATTTTAAAGGTGCTAAATTGCCCATCTCACAAATAATCAAGTTGTCGTAACATCATCTATATTATTTACAGTTGGATTTTTTTGGAATTGCTCCTATTATGCAAATCAAGCATCGGATGGTATAGCTCAGATTTCCCTTTAAAAGAACACATTCTTCCTCCTGCTGAAATCTGTAATGCTATTACGGGTCTGGTTCTCATTTATCAAGCAACAGTATTTTCTTTTGCTTCACGGAGTACTCCAAATATATGCAGCTTTCTCATTTGGATGGTATTAATTTTTCCATAGATCTTATGCAAAAGAGATTCTATCTGAGGATAAAAGGACCTATTGAGAGTAGCAATAAAATTCATAATACCATCAATGATAATTTTAATAGTTCCCAATATTTATCAGGCCTTTTCTCTGGGCCAAGCGCTCCTCTAAATGCTTTACAGGCATTAACTCATTAATCCTAATAATTCTAGAAGATGGGTTCTATTATTAACCCTATTGCATGGATGAGGGACTGGAGGCAGAGTGCCTTCTCCAAACAAGCTCTTCAGGAGTGAGAAGAGCCTACGATGCTTTCATAGGAAGCTCTTGCGAAGCATCTGGGCCCTTGTAAGAATGCATGCATTAGAAAGATGAAGTAAATAAATGTATTTATGTTTTGAAACTTTAAAAATAGGGTGTCCCAAAAATGTATACACACACTTTGGATAATCATAAAGGCAGTGTTTATTAAAATACATTTCATTTTCAAAATTGAGCTATCAGCTGTTAAAATGTGTATACATTTTTGGGGATGCTCTGTATATACCCCCAAACTAGGAAAATGGAAAAACAAACTCATGTTTTTCTAAGCTTCTTTGATCAGATTAACAAGCACCAGTGTTAAAGGATGCATATGACATGATGTGGCTTACACTTTGTCATTTCTAACTCTCTCACAGACAAAACCACTTAAACCTGGCCTGGTAGCAGAGACACACACCAGATAAGAATTCTATTTGGAGTAAACCTTCGGGCTTAAGCATTTGTTTGTCTGTTTTCCCTTTAGAGAGATAATCTCTTAAAGGTCCAAGATTTAATATTTTAGTATTATTTTAATATTTATTATTTATATTTTAATTTACTTACATTTTAATATTTTGCTAATCATTATTTTACTATTTATATTGTCTATTGCTCTCTGGAATTGGAATCAACTTTCAGGATTTTAAGAATGGCAGGAAGGCCCAGGCGGGCGTGGCTCAGCAGTTGAGCATTGACCTAGGAGATTGTAGTTCGATTCCTGGTCAGGGCATGTGCCTGGGTTGCCAGCTCTATCCCGAGTCAGGGCGTGCAGGAAGCAGCTGATCAATGATGACTCTCTCATCATTGATGTTTCAACTCTCTCTCTCCCTCCCCGCCCTTCCTCTCTCTGAAATCAATAAAGATATATTTAAAAAAATAGCAGGAAGAGTCTTACATATCCTCATTTTATGAGAAAATAGAACAAAAGACACCAAGGCTGGGGAACCTACATTGCAGAATGGACCTGCAACGGGCTTGTGTGTCCATGAACTCCCTGTAATTAGTGGACAAAGCATGTAGGTGCCTTTGTTTTCAAGTGGGAATTAAAATGTTCATCAGATTCTTCCAGCTCCCACAAAGGGTCAACATTAATTGTACCAAGTGATATGCCGAAGGTCACACGGCTGCTCAAACTGGGATTTAGTTTTCAGTTCTCTGCCTTCTCATTCAGTCATCTTCCTAATATACCTTAAAAAGCAACATTAAACACAAAACCCACCTGAAAGCTATTTATATGTCGTTTAATCTTTGGAAAAATTCACTTTGACTGGAGTCTAAGGACACAACTGAAAACCTAAGATTTCTATCATAAGTGTTTCAAAATGTATATTTCAAAATCCCCAGGCAGTCCTCCCAGCACGAAGACACTCTTTTTGAATGAGGTATGGCACTGCCGTTATGACTTCGAAAGCAGCTATAGGTCTGTGTGGCCTGTTGGAGAGAACAGCAGTCTTGGGCCAGAATGACTCACATTTAGAATTCTGGCTCTGCCACTTACTACCGATTAATTAGAAATAAGTTCCTTGAATTTTTAGTTTAACAGCTTCCTCATCTGTAACACTGAATGTTCACAACTAGCTTTTGAGTCTGTTCTGAACATTATAGATAAAATCTATATACATGCTTTTATATACTGTATATAAAATCTATGACCTGGTACCTCCATACAGAAAGTACCCAGATAATCTTATCTGTAACTTCTTGTCTTTGTTGTTTAATTAAAAAGTAGAATTTTAATTTTTGCTTTAGATTTAGACCTGGCCAACAATTTAAAAAATTCCATGTCAATATGGCTTTTAAATTGAAACGTTAATTATAATTCTACTAACAGAAATACAGAACTATCAGCCATGAAGAGTAATTAGAATAAAGAAACCCAAACCCCTTTTATCTAGGACTATAATAATCAGATTGAATTTTTGCTATTTAGGAGGCATGACAATAACTAATGTGCCACTCGTTGATATTCCTTGGTTTATGGGAAGTTGAAGATATGTAAAAAGATAGTTGAGGTCAGAAGATCGCCTCTGCGACCAGTTAGGGATAGATGTACACTTCACCTTCTGCAATTGTAGGACTTTGATGAATCTGAATCACAGGTGATTCCCCACATTGTGTCACTGCCTTATATTAGTTATGCCATGAAGTGGGAAACAAAACACTAACATGTAATATTTGTGCCCTCCACAGGTTAATGCCCAGTCATAAAAGGGATTTTTAGATCAAAAGTGAAGGCTGGGAGTTTGGATTCATGCTAAGTTACTCAGTCACAGTCACAACCTGTGTCAGGAGGAAATCGGCATGAGTGATGTGGGCTAAGGAAGCCCAGGTCAAGGGGTCAGAAGAGTCCAATTCTAATTCGAGGTATATTTCTTACACACTGTGACTCAGGACCAATTTTCCTCCTGAGCTTACATTTTCTCATTTCTACTTTAATAAAAATATACTTTCTGGACAACTTTGGATTCTATAAGATTAGGCATAATTTATGTATTATCTTATGCACATATACATATTAATTTCCATTTAGTCAATCTTTGAAACATTTATCTTAAGTCATTATAATAAAACCTATCACATCTCTTCCTCAGGAATTACTATTTTCTCTTAAAAACCATTTAAACATGGAGGGGATCCCAACAAATGGTAACTGGATTAGTAAAAAAATTCAATTGTGTTCCCATATTGCTTAACCTAAAACTTAACAATTGTAAGTATTTTGCAGTTAGGACTCTCATGAATTTATTCTGCATTTTCCCAGAATAAATAAAATGAGCATAATTTGGAACCATGCCCTAAAGTGTCACTATTTTCAAGGAGCTCAGTCAGCACAATGGTGCCCATCAGAACTTCTGATTTTTAAAGAATGTTTCCCCTGCCATCTCGGAATGACAGTAGTGGAAATGTTTAGTACTATTAAACAAAGATAAAGACAATACAAATCACTGTGGCAACTTCTACTTTTTTCTTTAATGTCTGTCCAGCAACTCTGCAAAGTAATAGGAAGAGAGTGGCCAGGACCACTGAGAGAACAAGATTGCACAAGATATAACCTGCACCGAACTCTTTCAAGTTATTGCCACAGGAACTCAAAATAGGCACGTTACATTTTATAAACTGTGCATGAAGTCACTTAACATTTTAACACATGTGAAAAATCTGGCTTTGTGCTATCAAAGCTTCCTTTATAGCAGAAACCTCCGCCAGTGGTGCTGTGGTTCCAGGTGCCAGCATTTTCTCTCTGTGCTTAAGAACAGGATGATGGCTTTGCCCCTGAAATATCTGCTGGGTAGAGCTTACTCTAAGGTGAAATGCTGTGCATGGTTGTAATCTAGATTAAAGCTCTCTGCATAGCCCATAAACTTCCATCAAATGCTTCCAACCTTTTGCATAACACTCAAAATGGAAAGGCTTTGGTTTCTAGGTCAGCTCTAGATTTAGCATGTGTATTTGTGGGCACAGTTTTGGCAGGTTTTAGTTGGCTTCCAGTGCTTTGACTTTTATACTGTAAAGATAGCATAGGAATGAAATGTACATAGTTTCCAACTATCAAATAAAGGTACACGGAGGACTATTCCTGTATTTTTGACATCCCTTACAGTTAAGATGGTGGAAAATAAGAGGTTAAGGAAAACAACGGCAAAGTGGGCAAAAGCACAGGGAAGCGGTAGTGCTGACTGACCTCATTCTGAGCGAAAACGTTACAATACGGCAAGGGCACACTGACAAGTTCTCCAGCCAAAGACCAAGCCAAATGCGTTCTCGATTTACAGTCATTTATTTTATTTCTATAATTTATCTTACTTCAGTAATGAGAAAAAGATTTCTCTATTTGTGCCTTGGTTTAGTTTCTCATTTACTATGGTGATGATTTAAGAGACTTGAGACAAAACACTGCTATTTCTTTTTTTTTACATTTAAAAATAGGAAATAGAGATACATTTTAACTCTATATGCTAATCACCCCAATTACGGTTTCTAAACTGGACTTGAAAGAACAATGACCTGTTTGACACTACCCTGCTTGGACTAGCATTGGCAAAACTTTGATACACCCGATCAATTTTTTTCCAGCGCAGTAAAAGGCTAACCCTTGAACATCCCTATCCGGTTGCCTCAAAAAGATATTGACATTTTTCCAACATCAAAAATAATATTGTGAAGATTTGATGAAATATATCTATGACACATAACACCATTCTGAGGAAAGGGGTTGCAGATAAGGGGCCTGCTGAAATGCTGAAAGATCATTCCCATTCCCCTAAAACTAGAAATATAATGGTTGCCTTTGGTGCTTACTGGGAAAGCTTTTAAACAGAGTCTCACTTTCTTTTTTTTCTTTTTTTAAATTTTTTAAAAAATATATCTTTATTGATTTCAGAGAGAGGAAGGGAGAGAGATAGAAACATCAATGATGAGAGAGTCATTGATCGAGCCCGCAACCCAGGCATGTGCCCTGACCGGGAATCGAACCCTGATCGCCTGGATCCTAGGTCAACGCTCAACCACTGAGCCACGAGCAGCTGGGCTAGAGTCTCACTTTTAAATGAACTCTGGGTACGAAGGAGGCAGGTAGGGCTTGGTCAGAGTTACGAGATAAAGTGGTGATGATCACAGATTTCAGAAGCAGAGAAAAGGGAAAGATACTTGAATAACTAGAGATGAAAATGTTTGAAATGTAAGGCTCTCAAAGGGACTGGGTCTGAAGCTGGTATTATTTAATGTTTTATAAAAACCTGGAAGAGGGTAAGCAGTAAACTTTCAAGTCCAAAAAGGCTACAAAGTGCCAGCGAGAATGTACATGGGATGTGGCACTTGGCGGACCAGCTTTGCTGCCGCCACAGAGGGACGGATTTAAGTGACATTGTAAACTACTTTGAGGCCAGTAATCCAATTTGCCACCACGGCCCAAAACACCAACAGAATGCTGAGTGTTGAACATGAGCTTCTAATTGTTTCTGAAATGCCATGTGAGAAGGTTTTAGTATTGGAAAGGGAACCAAGGAAAATACTTCCCTCACGAATCATTAAGAGAGCCAGGTATATCTGAGGAGTCATTTTCCTTTTAGGAGCAATCATTCCCTCCGGAGTGTGCTCCTTACTACAACTGGGAGAGAGATTACCAAGCAGGCCACAAAGCAGATGCACCCAGACATTTCCAATGTGCTTAATTTGTATTAACCACCAACCACATCGCCCACCCCTAACCTTCAGACAGGCCCCAGTGGCTATCCACATTTATTTACAAACAACTCCCCTGCCCATTTTTAAACAACAGTTAATGGACATCTCCTAACAATCACCTTTTAATTCCTAACCATCAGTAACCCACAGTAAACGGGCAACCCCAAATTGCTTCCCTTACATAAACATCAACTACATAATCAAGTCTTTCATTTAGGGTGGAGGCAAAAGGGTCAGGAGGGACGATTTTATGGTCCTTGCATGAGGGTGGGCCACGGTGGGCCTGCGGATGGGAGATTTGCATGAGAAAGAAAAACTGTATTTAAAACTCTATTTTCATGCACATATATAAACACATGGAAATAAAGGCATAAACAGCGCTCCCTTACCTTCTATTGCCGACAGGAGAACCCGGGAATGGTCGTACGCGATCACGTTCGCGTATCTATTCTTTGGCTTGTTTACTTCCAAGTTTGAATGTTCCCACGTGAACTGCTGGCCAGGGTCAATGGACTTGAAAAGCAAAACAGCACACACACAAAATCAATACCGAGTAACACTGGATTGTAGGCATTTATCACAAGAAACGAACATGATTTAAAAACTCTGAAGCCACACTTCGTCAGGACGATCCTAGCCGTGAAGCTGAGCGTGGACGTAACCAGAGTAACACGAAATGATTTATCACAGTAAAAAACAGGGATAGTTACCAACATTGTTTCAAATGAAAATCAATACAGATGTTCTGCTACTATTGGAAAGGCGGGTTTTATTATTATTATTACTGTTTCACTTTTCCATTTTCTCTCTCTGCCGCTGTCGTTTACAAGTTACCTCGGTTCAATATTCCTTCCAGTTCTGTGAACATCATTTTATCTTGTTTACTCTCCCCTCTTCTTTCCTATTTGGACCTAACCTCGATTTTTAAATTGGTATTTCACTGGCTTCACTGGGCACGGGCTTTACTGTTCTTTCTTCACCTGCAGGCCTACATCTTGCTGGCAACTCAAACTTTTGTTTCTCCATTACGCATCATGACCAGTGTCACCAGGCAATTTGCACAATTCAGTTAAGGATACTGGGGAGGGGGAGGGACGGGGTGGAATGGGTCACTGAGGAGAAAAAGGGACCTCTGTAATATTTTAAACAACAAAAAAATAAAAAAATAAAAAAAGAATAACGGTAAAGAAGGGAAGTCACTTGCATGTAGTCATCATCTTAGGCAGAGCATTAACTTATAATCCAGCACCGGTAGCATATAATTGCTTTTCTGTTTATATTACGTTCCCTGTTTATCATTATGGGTCATCATGTTTACAGAGTTCGATTCATTTTACATTTTAACTTATTCTGATTTTTTATTGCTTTTCCTTGATGCCTTTGTTCAACAACTTGCTCAAAAATCTAAAATAAATATTGCAGGTATAAAATAATATGTTTTTATTTATTTATTTATTATTTATTTATTTATTTATTTATTTATTTATTTATTTATTTATTAAATATATCTTTATTGATTTCAGAGAGAGGAAAGGAGAGGGGGAGAGAGAGAGACATCAATGATGAGAGAGTCATTGATCGAGCCCACGACCTGGGCATGTGCCCAATCGCCTGGATCCTAGGTCAACGCTCAACCACTGAGCCACGCCCGGCTGGGGCCAATATGTTATTTTTATACTTAAAGTAAAATCATTATTTTGAGACTAAATCCAGGCTTTGATTATAAAATCTTGGGGGACTTTTTACTTTCCTGCAATGTTATGGAAATCAAGACATCTTTTATAGGATACCAACTTTTTTAAATACTTATAATTTCATGGCATATGGAAACACGAGTTCAGTAATTATATAAACATGGATTTAAATGCTCAAAATGAAGTTTTCAGAAATAATGATAAATTAGGTTACGTAGAGGTGATACTTTTTAAAAAGTAAAGATACTGTGTTATGTTAATATAAATTTTTAGCAGCAATTTTTGATGCTGAGTGTTTTCCATTCTTTCAAGTGTGTATGTAGAACTTGAAAGTAAAACATATCCAATGGCTGTTACAATATTAAAAATTCATACATTTTGTGTTAGAGGGATAGATAATAAAACTGCATGATACTAAAACTCACCAGTGTAAATAGCCTCTAAACATACTAAAATTCTCAGCATTACAGATTGCAGCCTCTAATTTACTGAGGATTTAAACCCCTTTTCCCTTCTGAGACTACCCTAATCTATATATAAACTAGTTGATCATTAAACAGTAGTCAGCAAAATAATTATCTATACCGTAGAGTCTAAAGAATGGTGTGATTAGGGGTCTTTCTAGTTGGTTCTGCCAAGGAAACTCACCATCTCCCCTGCAGAATGTACTCTCCAAGTATTCCATGAGCTAAAGGGAGCAGAGCATTCAAATGTCTGGGTAGAAGCCTTTAGGTGAACCCTGAACTCTCACATAGAACATCTCCAGTCAGTGACCGGGACAGTCCCCAGCAGACCGTCCCACTGCTGCTCCCTACATCCAGTCCTTCAGTATCTGGTGTCTGACTGGAATCCCTCCTCTAATCTCTCACTCCAACTCACTCTTAACACCAAAGCAGTCTTTCTTAAGCACAACCCCAGGCAGGTTAGGTCCCTGTTTAAGAACATCCAGGGGCTCTGGGTGACCTATAGTCTAAATTCTGATGTTCTTGGATACAGTCCTATCTATACATTTTTAGTTATCTTTGCCTGAATCTATGCTCCCCAAATTGTAATTCGTTGATCCCAAATAAATGCTTGTTTCCTCTCATTTTGGCTTTTTCACTAGAGGTTAACAGTTTAAAAACTGGTAATGGAAACATGAGTTGTACATCGCATATGTTAATACACTTATGCTTAAAATACGACCCATGAGAAGACCCGTAACAGGATAATTATAATAATAGCTGCCAGGGAGTTATGTTTTTTATGCAGTAGACTGTTTAATTTTCCCAAATGTCATGAGGTAGGCGGTGTTGTTTCTCCATTTTGCAGACAAGGAAACTGAAGTAAATAAAGATTAATTCAGTGAATCTTTCTGAAGGCCGCCTCTGTGGCAGGCACTGTGCGATTTGGTGGTAATCTGCTCATACATCTAGAATCACACATTTACCCTTAAACCCAGGTCTCCATCATTGCAAAGCCCAGCTGATGATTAATAGCTGGTAATCACCAAACCATGGTGCTCCTTAACTATTAAAGGGGGTCGCTGCAAAATGGAGAAGCCTCACATATGAAACACACCCCAACATAGCTATCCTTTATCTCGCCAGCCCGAATGCTGTTTCTCCCCAGCTGATCATCCCGTGTCATTCCGGGGGGGGGGGGGGGGGGGGGGCGGGCGACGAGTTACATAAGAAATCAAGTTTTAAAAATGAGGCTGGCTCCACATGGGTGATAAAACAGATGGGATGCAGCTTACATTTGTGCTCGTTTCATACGGATCAAACAGGCATTGATTAAATAATGCTGACTTGTCTTTGTGCAACACACACGCATCCATCTGTATCTATCCATCTGACCGAGCATTTAACAACACGCAGCACAGGTCATTATTTTGGAGCTTGTCAGGATGCTGAGAGGAGTCAACTCAGTCAAGAGAAATGAGCTACTAGTAGGTAAAGTTTAAGATCTTTTGTATTCAGAAATAAAAAACATGGTTGAGGAAAATCAAATTTCAATTATCCATGTTAATGAGGCAAAGATATCATGGACGAATACAACCCTAATTCTCAAAACCCCCTTCCAGGCTTTTCTTAGTGCTATGAGGGCACAGTTGCTCTGCCTCTTTGTTTCCTGGCTTTTCTTGCCAAGGTCCTCTCACCGAACAATAAAATGAGCAACATGGAGAAAAAGCAACACAGGTCTTGAATGACAGAGAAGCTGATTTCCACTTCAACATTGTATTTTTGGCCAGCCCATCATGACTATGTATCTTCCTATTATAAAGTTAAATGGGGCCACCCCAATATTATTAACATTTTTTGAAACAGGCCCCCTTGTTCCTAACGAAGTCGACGTCTTCCTGCTGTTGGCATTGGGTTTCCCCCAGCTCGACTCTCAGGTCCCTCTGCTCACCCTTCTGGCTCTGTTTACCCAAACGACGTTCAGTAGGACACTCCCTCCTTCCCAGCACTCAATCCAAACTTCCAGAGCAGGAATCTTCGCCATGTCTTTTCTAGCCTCCACTGGGGAATTTTATAAGTTGGAAATAAAGAAAACTAGGTATTTTTTCAACCAGAAGTTGATTAATAACCTTTAAAAAAAACTGTGAAATTTATTACGTTGTCGCAGAATTCATAAACAGGAATGCTATTCATCAGATTTCCCTTTGTCTTTCAAGCCAGTCAACAAATTCCTTGAAAGGCAGGTACCCGATAAACACTATGTAGCATCTAAAACTTTATCAAGATGCTAAACCACTTAACATTGCTGCCCTGTCTGCACACTTGGCCATGTGGCCCTTGACACACACACATACACACACACACCACACCCCCCCCCCCCCCGTAGCTGTTGACTGAATCAGTCTAATGTTAACAATCAGCCCAATGGCAATAGCTTTGCCTTATAGAAAAAAACAATGACCGAATAGAAAGAAAACCTATGACTTAGAAGAGAAAGGGAAAACCTCAAGTAGACACTTGCTAATATCAAATACTCTGTATTTATGTAGTCTTTAACATGATGCTTCAAAAGTTCTAATTCTTTTTTTAAATCAACTAGAACTTTGTCTTCAAATAGGTAAGTGGGGTAAAAAGATACACATAACTGACTGATTTATCATCTTTCATTATATTCTTGATAAAAATAATTAAAATATTTACATTCAATAATTATAGTAACACTTATGTCACATTTACTGTGGGTTTTTCTCGTGTGTGTGCTTCAAGTGTGTTAATTCATTTTATCTTATAAAAACCCTAGAAGTAGTTACCATTATTATCACAATTATGTAGATTAGGAAACCGGGGTGCAGAGAAGAATAAATAACTCAGGGTCAAAATCTAGTAGAAGGAGGAGCCAGGTTTGGGGACCAGGCATACTGTTCCCCAAGTCTGAGTGCCTAACTGCCATGCTGTGCTTGCTCTCTGGCCAAGCTGGAGAAGGTTCCTTGAGTGTTTTACACATGCCTTCCAATTGTTCTCTTGAAACAACACAAGAAGGCTGGGAACAAAAATCTCTATAAACTCAAAACGAGAGAATGTTTATAAATCTGTGCATCAACTTATAGCCATTGAGTAAAATTACACACATGAAACAGTGGCCTTTTTTTTTTTTTTTTTAAAAAAAGCTCAAGTCATCATCTTAAAGCCAAGTCTTTTAAGTATGGTTCTGCAAAATTTCGAATTCTCTGCCCAGAAAAAAAAAAAAAATTCACATGTATAAAACATCACACAATACCAGTTGCTGTGTGTTCTACTTCCCTTCACCCCACCAAGAGAAAAACCTCAAAATATTCCCGTTAGAAACTCATCAAAGAGGAACCACAAAAAAGATACATCCTGTTTCTGTGTGTGTTTTAAAACAACTAACAGAAATGTAATTACAAAGAAGAAATAGACCAGCTACTTGACTAGCCAAACTATGGGTCAGACTAACCAGCCCTCTCACAGGGAACTGAACTTTCGATGACATTACCCTCCCGAGAAATACTATCTTTCCGCACAGCTCCCCAGCAGCGGGCTCATTTTGTCCTTGGAGTGGTTTCCCCCCAAATATTCTGAAATGCCCTCTGAGGTTTGGAAGAGCAATGTGCCACTGAGTGTGCATTTCTGCAATGAAGCCTTTTTCCATTCTTTCCTTGACACTCCCCCACCCCGTTCGAAAACGGTCAATTAATATGTATCTGTTTGCAAAAGACCCACGTTTGTGTAGCTGGGAAGGGCTGTGTTTTGCACAATTAGCAGAAGCCTGCAATTGGCATAATTAGTACTTTCTTCAAAGAGCAGCGCATGGATTCAGTTGAGCCGGATGGTGCTTTAGATGCTGGGAAGTAAGGAGACAGCAGCCTGGCGGCCAGAGCCCGGGGAGCTGGCCCTCTCGGCCGGGCCAGCTTGGGCGGACCTGTGACTTGGGTCTGCTCGCTCTGTGCTTCTCTTTCCTATTAATGCCATTCCCGTGTCAGGTTTGTGCCCTTATTTTCTCTTATCTCCTTTTATCCAACCCGTCACCCACATCTCCTAAATCTTTCCTTCTAAAAACACGTCTGACGCAGGTCACCATTAGAATCAGGAGGATTGAAATAGAGATTTTTCAGGATTCTCGGTGCTAACTAATAAGTGGGTAGGGGGCTCTCTACCTTTACCAGTAGAAAGGTGGTACAATTTACAAGTGATAAAACTGCGTCAACTTTATATGTTGCCTAAGGGTTTGATTTGAAATTATTATAACATACTATGTAATAGGTATTTATAGAAAGTTGCTTAAAGCAATAAGTTATTTATGTACATTATTAGAGTTGATACCCAGAGAACTAAAGAGGAGAAACTGTGCTCACAGCGAAGCATCCGGCCATATGTGAGGTAAGTATTTCCGGCGACCCTTCGATAAACATTTTCTTCTAAATCATATCTTAGCACTAAGGATGAGTTAGCTTATTTCTCTGAGGATACTACTTACTCCTAGAAGTACGTTTAACGTATCCTAATTTACCATGGATTCAAAATGATACAAAACAATAACAACTCCACCACAAACACTGGATTGTTTATAACTCAGTAGGAAAATGCTACCTGATCCCTAGAATGCAGATAAGCTATTTCACTGCTTTATACTTGTGAGTGTGGAAAATATTATTTTTGAGAGATCCTTTCAAATAAGCGTTTAAAAAAGAAGAGTAAACTTTAAGCTCTAAAGATTTAAAAGCCCAGGTTTTTTACTAAACTCTCTTTTATATGCCCCAACATTTTCCTGGATGCTACACCCAAAGCAGAACAGACATTCCTAGTTCCCAAAGATAGTGGTTCTAGAGGAATGACAACAGTGATTCCTTTTGATTCTAAAGTCCTAGTTTTAGCTATTTATCTCCTACATCAAATTAAAGTGAATAAAATGGATAGACAGAATTATAGTTGATGTTCTTAAACACTAGAGCTTCACAGAGAATCATCTTACAAATATAATTCACAAACGAGGATTTCTGATGTTATTTGGAAAAACAAAAGGAATTACAATTTTTCCAGACAGTTTGGGTCAAAAAATATCATTAGAAATGTATCATCTTTCTATGACTAAAGAGAGAAAACGTTGACTGAATTGGTAGAAAGCAATTGCAATGTCCATTAAAAGAATGATGTGTGGGTAAAAAATAAAATTATTAAGTGCAATTGACGTGCAGCGTTTAACTGAATAATTCACAATGGAATCTTTTCTTTTCCATAAATAACAGGGCACTAGTTTTTGGCACCAAATTAACAAGATGAGAGCATTAATTCCTCACCACTCTTTTAAGAGAAATTTCTAACCTAATTTTAAAACATTCTATTTTTTCCCTTATTTTGTACATTGTTATCACTAAAAGATTGGTAGATGTTTTACTTTCTCCTGCCTCTACTCACTGACTTGTGACAATCTTGGCAGCCAGGGAATGTCTGCTTTCTCCCTGACGCTAACTGTACCTTCTTTGACACTGAAGCGTAAAATCGGGGCAATTGCCCAGTTAATTTAGGCAAAAGAAATCCATTTCTGCCCTTCTACATGTTATGTAACAACATGACCATCAGGTGCCAAATCGGCAGAGACACTTTTTTTGGCAGAGATGATAACAACAACAACAAGAGAAGAAAACACACCCCAAAACAAAAACAAAAATCAAAACCCCACAAGCAGCCACATGTAATTCTCAATGTTTCCGTTTCATTTGATACTGAGTGCAAAAGTAGATTAAAAGGGAAAATCAATTGATAAATGAATTGCTTGGCTTCATAACTGTTGTGTGGCTCCTATTACAACAGCAGTTTATAAACAACAGTATTAGGAAAATAGGGAAGGTAAATCAGCCTCTTGATCTGTGAAAGTTTAAGGTTGAGATTTAACTGATAACATTATTCTTTATCAAATGTGGAAATTTCTAACCTAATTTTAAAACACTCTATTTCCCCCCCTTATTTCACTTTGCATCCTGTAGACAGATATATTTTAGGTTTTTAGCACCGCTTTGCCAGCCATTTAATAAAACATTTAATAAAACATTTCTTTGTTAAATCTTTGTTTCTTTTCCCATATTTATTTTCAGATATGAGAGGAAAAACAGATAAATGTTCAAACTGAAATATGTATGAACACATTTTTGTTAATGTTCAGTAAAAGCCTTTCATATCTTTTTCCTGGTTTTGAAAAATAAGAATTCTGCATCTGAAATGAATGAGAAAACATGACGCCTCTTTCAAGTCTGTGATACAATACAGAAAATCCAAAATAATCACTTAAAAACTCTTCCACCTCATCCCATCCCCATGTATATTTAGTGCAACTATCTAGTTGAAACACATGGGTTTCCATATGTGTCTTTTGGGCACAATATATATATGTCAAGAACCCCTTGCTATTATCATTGTCCCTTACAGGTACACTGCACTGAATATAGGCTTCTAACGACACACAGAGATAGACCATTTATCATCTAAAGTGTCATGTATATTTTCTTTATTTTTTCATGTGACAAACTAGAAAGGCTAGAAAAAACTAATAGGATCTAACATTTTGTAGTTTAATTTCTTTCCAAACTAAAAGATTAATTTACTCTGTTTAAAATGTACGCTGGCTTTATAATATAAAATTAAAGCCTATTCCAGGTAAAATGTATTACAAAAATGCCACTAAATTGATAATTTTATATATTAGGCCTTTGGAAAAAACTGGAATCACCTGAGAATATCACTACAGGGATTGTAATTTTTCTGATGTTGTACAGTAAGTGTTTAGCATATAGTGGATTTCAAAATGTTTTTGTAGAATGAGTGACAAATGCATGAAAGGTAGGATATATGGCAACAAAGACTTTACCCCAGGACCTTAGAAATAGTTAAACAAGTTTCCCCTCTGAAGATGTGACTATAAAGTGAACACGCATTAAAACAGAACAGAGATATGTAAAACCATTTTCAATAAACAGAATGGCTCCCAGGCTCACACTTGGCTGTAACCCTTGACTTTGGCACCCTTGAAGCGTATTAGGGTTCGCACCGATGCTTTCCTGAGTGGTGTTTGGGGTTATGGGGTGCTGGATGCAGCAGCAGTCAGCTGCCAAAGCTGGATGAGAGACCAAGGTGGGGTAGAGGGTTGGGGAGCAGACAGGGTCAGGAGCCAGACAATCAAAGCAAATTTGGTGAAATCATAGCATCTCTGAGAAAACCAAACCAAACCAAAAAAAACCACCACACACACCTGACCGAATGCTTCCACCTGCTGCTGTTCTGAGCTGTTTACGCGCATTAACTCCTTTTACCCTCAGGACAGCTAAAATGAATTTTAAACTGTTATCACCTATTCTTGCGGAGAAGAAGAGAACACTGAGGCACAAAGGAAGCTGCTTGCTCGAGGTCACACCACCAGGGAGTGGCAGAGCCGGGATGTGAAGCCAGGCTCTCCCGCTTCAGAGTCGGCACCTGCAGTGGCCACACTCTCCGTGTGTGAAGCGCCCCCCTCGTCCTCCCCCCCATGCTCTCGATGGCCTCAGGTCTCCAGAGAGGTGGTGGGTTCCTGGAGCCGGGCAAGCAGTACTTTGGGTGACTGATCTCAGGGCAACTGTTGCACATCCACTCACTCAGCTGAAGTGCCATTCGATGGCTGCATGCCAGGTGAGAATTCTATATAGACCATATTACCAAATTTTCTGAACAGCAGTATGTGTTTGCACAATTCATTAACCATTTTGAAACAGCGGTGTTTCTTCCTTCATTTTTTTTGTTTAACAATCGTGCCCCTCAAGGCCGCTGTAAGGGGAGGTGTGAGGAGAGGGAAAGGGCCCAGATCAGACGGAAGGATCAGAAGCCCAGGAGGAATCTGGTATAGGCTGGCTTTGGGTTTGGGGGGTGGCTTACATCCCAGTTTACATTTGCTATCCCAGTTTACTTATTAAAGGACCATCTCTCACTCTCCAAGTGTCCAGTCTGGGCAATAAATTGTCCGGTTAGGGCAGGCTCTAACTTCCTCATATCCACATACCTTGGTGAGCTTATGATACAGCGTCATAGCCGTCACAGCCAGCTGAGTATGTACATGTGGAAAGAGAGAGATGGACAGATGGCAGGCGCTGTGAAGTGCTGAGGTCACGTACACACTCTATCACCTGGACAGGTAGGCGGGGAAAGGTAAAGAGCAAGTTCTGCAGAAAGACACTTGATTCTACTTATCTCCTCTGCTGATGTAAGAGTGAAAAATTAAAGCCCGAATGAGGGAAGGTGGCTGGCCTGACCAATGATTCACCCTTGTTTGACTTTTCTATGTGCTGCAAAGATGAGAGAAAAAGGAAGAGACCAGAACATGTGATCTTAACACGCATTTCCCCTGCATACTACTAAACCATCCGTTTAGCCTATTCAATTATAACTGTTTTCCTTCTTCGTGATAAAGGATGGGGGGAATATACGGGTACATATGGATTGCGTGTGTTCAGTTGTGAAGGAAAAGTATAATGCTAAATAGCTGATCTTATCCTTCTATAGAAATAATTTTATTCTTTTTTCATTCTATAAAAATAATTTTAATATATTTTTTGTCTAATATACTTTATAATATTTAAAAAATATTAACAATTAGGTATAATTATGCTATAATTTCTTTCCTTTTTAGTTGCTCTGGAAATGGAACCTTAGAGTTATTCTATTGCTTGAGTATTACACAATTCAACCATCATACATGTCTTCAAATATAGTATGTTCTAAATTATTGGAACATATATCAACACTTCTTTAAAGAAATCTACCTTCAGCAACATATCTAAAGGAAGGAGGAAAGAAAGTAAGTCATAGACACCTAAGAAATGAAGGATCAGAAGGATAATGACCATGGTTATCTGGGCCTCTAGGAAGATGGTGGCATCAGTCATCACAGCTTGATGCAATGGCCATTAAGATCACACAACTGCTGAAAGTGAGAACACAGTTACCTCCAAGTTTACAATACTAAGGATCAGATTCTGGAGTAAAATGACTTATCAAGGTACTTTTCTGGGGTGGAGGCCTGGCTTGGGGTCACTTTTTCTTCCCCATCTGACTCACAGTCATCCCACAAGGCACCTTCTTCAAACTAAGCTGGTCGTGAATTCATCATCTTCCTGGAGTTAGACTTCGGACATACTCTCGGGCACTAAACTCTGTCTAAAAGCTCTGAAAGTAAAAACCATGTCTTTCTCCTGGACAAGTGCATAAGATAGTCACTGTAGATTTATTTACAAAAGTGAAGAATTTATGAAATAACCTTAACATAAGAGGAGACTGGTTAAATGACTTACAGTGAAAAAAGTATGAACTATGGAAACTGCTATGTACCTACTCACATAAATATGTTCACTTATACATTTTTTTTTTTTTTTTTTCTTTTAGAGAGGCAGAAACATCGATGAGAGAGAAACATTACTCAACTGCCTCCTGCATGTCCCCTACCGGGGATTGAACCTGCAGCCAGGGAATGTGTTCTGACCGTGAACTGAACCAGTAATGTCTTGGTTCATGAGTCAGTGCTGAACCACCGAGCAACACCGGCTGGGCCACTTTTAAGTAAAAAAATTATAAAGCAGTACTATTGTTAAAATATATACATATACACACACATACTGCATGCATATATATATGTGTGTGTATATATATATATAAACATAATACATTATGTAGATGCAAATATATATAAACATAAACATATACATGACCTAGATTATATATCAATGCTGCCAGCACTTATCTCTGGGATGTGGGTATTGATAATGTTAATTAAGCAAGAAGGCCACTAGACTGAGGTGTCTCTAATGCTATGGTGGCTCATAAGAAAATAAAAATCTAAGCCTGTAAATGTAAATACCTCAAGGTACAACCAATCATAAACAGCCAATTAGGCATTAAGCTATAGCTAATTCAATGATTTCTTTTCTTTGCTTCTGCAGTTTCTCTATAAAAGTCTTTTGCCCGGCTGCTGTCATGGGCCGGCTCCTAACCTCTTCCAGTTTGGAGATGCCTGATTCTAATTAAGTTTTGCTCAAATAAACTCGCAAAAACTTAAATATGCCTGTTTACCTTTTAACAATAATTATTTCAACACTTCATGTTTGCTATCTGTATTCTTTAATTTTTCAATTTGTGAACATTTACTACTTTCCAAAATTTGTGAACAATTTACTAGTTTTACTAATTCTACTTTTGTCTC